>NW_017264848.1:23209-161810 GCF_000149955.1 Fusarium oxysporum f. sp. lycopersici 4287
TGAATGGTAGATCTTGACATTCTGTAGCTTCTTGGAAGATTTGTTGTAATCTTGTAGCATGCCGTCGATCGCGGTATCGTTGGACACGGAGACGTGTCTGCGAGCAGGGTGATACGATATGGTCTACCTCGTAACGGCTGACGGGCGTCGCAGCTATTTGTTCACTTTGCAAAGGTGTCCTAGAGTCTGGGGTTTCCGCTGCAGAGGTCTCTTCATCCTCGTTAGTTTCGGCTGCTTCCCGGTAGCCTATGTTTGCAGAGTATGGCGTCGCAACACAGATTGTATCGGCAGGTATTTGTTCGCTAATCGGTCGCACGGGTGCTCGCAGTCGCGCGGTTGTATCCGGTCTGTGAAATGCCCCATCCGCTAAGATGATTGATTCGTCAATCGTCAAGGGCGGTTCACTAGCGAGACGTGGGCTTCGGCGACGCGAGCGAGTGGCGTGCAACGGCGGCTGTCTGTCAATTGGGAGTGGGTCGGTTCGGCTAGACGGCTGGCCATCATTACCTATCGATAATTATAAGTAAAGTCACGTAGAGTACGGATGGAAAGATGGAGAGACATGCTTGAAACAACTGGATCCTCCAGGATTGTTTCCGGGAACGATTGGCTGACTATATGGGTCTCGGCATCTTCTATCTGTTTAGCCTGGCGGGCTACCAGACGCTGCTGTCGCTCTCGTTCTCGCCTACGAGCGGCCTTTTCTGCCTTTTGGCCTTCTGTTAATGGACGACGACCCATTCTAGCGCGCGTTGACAGAGTTGTCTTTGTGGAACAAGGAGAGAAATAACGAATAATAGAATGCTCTACTTGATGTGTTTGTTTACTTGTTTACTTGTTTATTTACTTGAACCTCACGTCTATATGCAACAGCAGGGCCTACTTTCGAGTTCACGCTTTCTTTGCTTTTTCCTATGTGACGTTGCTGATCTACACAGTATAATGAGTGCTGATAGGAAGTTTGAGATTAAGAGGGTAGAAACTAGCAGGGGTGTAGCGTTTGAGAAAACAACCAGCTGAAAATTTACGGTACATGGACGAACCTAGGGTAGACATGGTCGTAAATAATTCTAAATGTCTATAACAAATACAAATAAAAAATCAGCGATGATTTTAGGATAAATTAATATGACTACTGATACTTATAACGTTATACTTTGTTTGATGTCCTTTCTTGTTGGGGGGGGTTTTTCTTTTATCCTTCCTTGGCTTGATAAGCTAAGTGATTTCTTTAATAAAATAAGATATTTGTCGATATTGTTTTTCATATTCCACTGTCAAACATCGAAATCATAATGATATGAAGTAAAACGAGATACCTGACGCTCGATTTATGCCATGGCCGAGGGCTGAGAGATATTGAACGATGAATTCTTCAGTCCTGCAAATATCGTGACTTTCCTGTAGGAGTTTTGATTGATCACGAGTCACCTTGAGCGCCAAGCTAGCAGGCAGAGGAAATTAGGGAAAACGTCTTGACTCGTGTATTAAATAAGGAAAGGAGTGACTCTAATGAACCTTGATGCGTAGTCGTAATTTTTGTACGGTCATTGTATATTGTATGGCATCTCCAGACTCGTTATTCTTAGACTGGATGCGACTTTACTCCCAACCCTAGCATCCTGGTCAATTTATCGGCAGGGTTGGGTAGAGTGGGGTCTGTACGTTCAGTTATTCGATATTCTATTGGTTCGGTGGGTCGACCGTTCAGTTAAACGCAATACCATTGGTCTTCGGTATCAGTCACTAAAAAATGTAGGATAGACGTACTGACAAAGGATAACACGATTTAGACATTATAATACCTGGCTGATGCGAGGTACCATGGTTTCATTGGGCTATATAGAGTAATATTTATTGGGCCTTTATTTAAACTGACATTATATGGTCGCCATCGGTGTAAGGATCGAAGGAAGCTAGATTCTAGCTGGTATCTTTTCTGTGTCTTCTAGGACCTTTACAAATAGTGAATCTAGTTGAAGAACAGTGCGATGATTCTCAACGCTAAGTGCTGTATAGACAATTGTCGAGAACAAATGGAAAAAAATCGGGCATCGAGAAGAGCAATTGTTGAGAGTATTGAGTACTGACACAGGTGCTCGAAGTAAGGTTAGCTGAGAGTGGATAGTGGAGACATACGTTCAGTTATTCTTGATAGGATTGGCCGCAATGGCAAGCCACTTGCAGGGTTGTAACGGTACGTACCGAGCAACGTTTGGGTCTAGAGTTAGAAAACCTCTGAGAATGGGAAGGAAAGTACGAAGAAATGCGCAACACGGATCTAAAATGTCTAAAACGAGTGATAGTGGTTGAATTACATTCTGGGCTATCGTTGGACATGACTTACACATCATCTTTCGCAGTGGCGGATTTGTTGTGGATTTTTATCTGTGGTATTGACCTGCGACTGAAATCTCACTGACATTCATGACCATCTCAACCCTGCCCTTACTTACAACACTGATGCTGTGGCCTGCATGGCAATTAAACCTTATTATTTTCTTTTTTTTTTTTTTCGGCAGTTACAGGTTTATGGGTTGCCAGTATCACAGTGTGCACTGGTCCGCATAGGCCAAGAGGTAAAAAAAAAAAACAGTTTCTTGCAACATCAATTAGCTTAAAGGCCTTATAGATAAGAAGCAAGAAATAACTAAAAGCAAGATACTTATTAGTGGTTTTTGAGTCTACTGCATATGTAATGATGTTATTGTAAGGAAAAAGTTTACAGTTGGCGTCTCTCGTGAGTGGTATTATGATCGTGCATTTACTATATAGTATACTGATCGTATGTATTGATATGCCATGGAGCTGGTATGCTGAATTATCAGATTCGTTGCATCACGAATTATGTTAGTAAAGCTATCTATGTCGTTCAAGATTGAAAGGTAGATTCCAGTGGTTGGCTTTTCGCGCTAAACCCAATTGAATTAAATGTGAGCCAAGACTTCCAGGCCGATCCCGCGCTATACCTAATTGAATTAAATGTGAGCCAAGACTTCTAGGTGGAGCATCACGACCATCAACCTCATTTCCATCATTACATTTTAAAACTCCATAAGTAATTCCAGAAAATAGCTATTAAGTCTGGGAAACCTTTAATTAGCTTGAAATGGTCTATTTGAGATTGTGGGTATAAGATATTATTATATTTTGAGAAAAGTGTACCCTGAACTCACGAACTTTTTGGCTAACCCTTACTCCCATATCCATGAGTAACTGTGTTACACAACATACTTTCCTTGTTTCCTCACAAACTTTCTCTTTTCTTTTCTTCCGAAGCGCTGTCGCGCTTGCACCTGCAGTGAGCGCCGCCTCCGGCGCACAGTGCTTTAACCCTAACCCTTCCGCCCTGCCGCCCAACCTGCCGTTAGCGGATTTACAGGGCTTACCCACCCACCCAAACTTCTTAAAAGTCCTCTTGTTCTTCGTTTTATACGGCACCTAAGTAACCCTGACCCGGTCCGTGCGAAAACACACTGTGTCACACTGTACAGACCCTCAACCCTCCCAACTTCAACCTTCCTTGTCTAACCCCAACTCTCCTCTCTAACCCTCCCACTCAACCTTAACAGCACCTCGCCTCACCCCACACCTCAGACGTTAGAGGTTGGAGCCCAGAGGTTAGAACTTACCACTCCTACAACCCTTCCTCCCTTCCCTGTTTCCCGCTGTCTCTGGCTTTCCCTTTACCCTTACCCCTTAACCCTAACCCAGTATTGGGTTAGGGTTAGGGTCAGACCCAGAGTTAAGACTCAGCGTCAAGACACTCAACGTCAGACCTCAAGCCCAACTTTTGCCCTCTTAACCACCCCTTCCTTCTGGTACTACCGTTAAGCTCCTTTCCCTAGCCACCCTCTCGACCGCCTGCTACCTTCTTGACCTCCCGGGTCAAACGAAAACTTCGGCTTTTGCATTGGGGTTAGGGTTAGGGTGACGGGTAACCTCTTAGGGTTACAGGTTGGCTTAGGGTGACGGCTAAACACTCCCTCTCTCTCTTTTGCCTAACCCTCTCAAACACCCGCTAGCCTCTTACCTTCCCTGATCAAACGAAAACTTAACGTTTTGCTTTAGGGTTAGGGTTAGGGTTACGGGTAAAAATCCCCTTTGTTTCCTACCACAAACACTTCCCAGCGCAGCCAAGACTAAAAGCCAAAGCTCTCTGTCAAGGTCAGACGTAGACCTATATGTAAAACAAACCCTAACCCCTTCTGCCTATCCCCAACCACTCTCAATACTACACACGGGCCCTTTGCTGGGTTGACGTATCTGATCGTGTCGCTCATCATCGCATCCTGTCCGAAATGGCCGTGCCTCCAGGTCACCCAGATTACCCGTCCTATCATCATTCAAGTCATACTCGTAAACCCTGCTTTTGTCGCTTCCGTCTTTTCATCATTTTTCCCGCCGCTTTCGCTGTCTTGGGCAAGCTCGAGTCATTGCTAGTTGCAGGCCGTGTCCGTCGTTATTATTGAAAGTCTTGGTATGTCGTTGAAAGTGGAGAAATCATTCGCCCCAGATTTATGGGGGGCCGCTCTGGTTTTATGGCCTTCTGATGATCCTTGTCCACAGCGCCCCTTCTAGCCCCAACCCCCTTATATTGCCCCTGTTATCACTGGAACCCTGCCAAAACCTTAAATTATTCCTTAGGCATGCCTACTACAGCCCTTGTGGAGGGGCAAAAGTAGCTCAACTACCCTATTGCTTGAGTTGATATTTAATTTTCTGATTCGAATCTTACCCAAATAAGAACTTATGTAGCATACCCTCGTCTCTGTATGGTACCTTAATACATTAGTTCGCCAAAGCCTTGGCTTTCTACTTAGGGTATATATATCTTTTTTTTTTTTTTTTTTTTTTTTTTTTAAAAAAAAAAAATTTTCTTTTTAGGTCAGCCTCTTATCCTTCATTTACTTTTATGGTACTCGTTTTCTGGATAGACCTGCCATAATGTTATATTTATTCCCTATCTTTAATAATAGCCGAACATCGATCCACCCATTCTTCCTTATTACTCTTAAATACACTGCCAATAAAAGTCCTCGGCTCCTTCATGAGAAACATCAGGTCGTTACGCAGTTTAAAGAGCTCGTCTTTAGGCGTAAGACGCGACTCGCAGTTGCGTGGACTATCCCGGTTACCCTTGACTTTGATCCAACCCAGTTCTCGAAGCATTCGATTGTTGACCCCTTTATGCTCTACATTTACGAATCGTCAAGGTATCAGTTATCTTACTTCACTAACGCTAAACAGGATCATCATGGACGCGGCTCACCGATTTTCTTTGTCATTTCAGACACCCGTAGCACTGTATCCTGGTCTTTATCCCACGGAAATGCCTCTGGCCGCAGGAACCAAAGCATTCTCGTCACCATGTTGGCTGCTAGAAGAGCTGGATCCCTTCTCTTGGCCGTCACGCTGAAGCCCTTCGTGTTGGGCCGGACCTCGGGGGTCGCACTAGACGCTGTGATGGTCAACGTGAGAATGAGCATAAGATCGCATAAGGGGTCCTCAAGACAATCTGTCAGACAGCAGTACGCTGCACAGTAGTGAGATAGCACGCGTTGGTCCCCTTTCGCGAACAGCCGGCGTATCTCCGTAAAGCCTCTTTCCACAATATCTGGGATCTGCTTGAACGGTATCTTGCAGCCTAGGTCGATTCGCGGTCGGATCTTCGCTCGCTTAACGCCAACCGAATCGACGGTCCTGCGAGCCTCCGCCTCTAGCGCCCGTCTCTTAAGGCTATCGGGCCGAGCCGCGAGGACCGTTGCAGACGCAGCCGCTCCCACGAGCTGTACTACCTGTTGATGCGTCAATCTCCGGCGATGAGAGCCAGGTACCCATTCGATACTCGCAGATACCATGGCAGCTGCGATGCCCGAGACCCACTGAGCCCTTGTTGCGAAGCTGCCTCTGGTATGTTGGATGGCGGCCCGGAGGATAGAGGGCCATGTTGAGTGGGTCGGTGCGACAGACTCGACTCCTAGGTGACCCTTCCTACCGCCCTCCATCAAAGCAACGAAGATCTCTTCTGCAAAGTCGCGTCTCGTCTTTAGCACGATCTTTGACTCATTCATCATCAAGCGGTCATCGAACTTGAGCACTTCCGCCGACAATTTCTCGAAGTTTCTGTGGCAATGTTAGGAACGCTAAGGAATCTAAAGAGACTCCTGGCACATACGACGTTTTGAATGGACTGTCTCGTGCCTCCCAGGCTTCTAACGCGATCATCGCCTGAGCACTCTCCTCATTGCCCGTGTCGGCATCACCATGTTCTCCAACATCGCTCCTACCGCCACTGCGGATACCACGATTCAAGCCACGGCGAACTTGGCGAGCAATAAAAGCGACCGTCTCTGGTATCCACAGATCTTGGAATACCTCATGAAGGAACGTTGTCATCCTATCCATCCCGTCTATTGACCTACCCCCAAGCTCAGCAAACCACAATTGACTGTGTCGGTTAGATGCTACAGTTCTATCGTAGTGGTATTCTAGCGAGGCAACATGCATCAGAACGGGCCGTCCATTGCTCAGCTGTGGCCATCCCACAAGGTTAACGAGTCCTTGTCCATCTCGGATGTCCAACATTCGCGGCGATATAAATGGCCACCCGCATGTTTTTAGACTATCCATCGTACCAAGGAGCCTCATGACTTTGGTAGGCAGCACCCTCGGGTCCCCGGTGAAGCAAAAATTGCCCAGTCGATCGAGAGCAGCGACGCCTTCGGAGAGAGCCATACCTAGTCCTTTCGACCCAGCCTCGCGAAAGCGACGGTCCATTTCTGCTATGGCTGCTTCCATAACCCTGGCAAAAGCCACCATGACTCCTGGAAAGATATCAGGGTTGAAACGCCGGAGGATGCCTGCATAGAGCTGTTTCTCCTTGAGGAAGAGACGCATGAGCTGAAAAATGGGTTGTAGTACGCTACTGAAGTTTCGACGGCGGCGCACGAGTCGTGGGGCATCGATGGAAATGACCTGCTCGAATCGGAACGCAAACTCATTCGCTTGCATGGCTGCTTCCACCCTCTGTCGCTCCCGCGCAAAAGGTGTCGATGCGCCAGGGTTGTCAGGTGTGAGTCGCCCCCTCACCTGGGCCAGGAGCCGCTGCTGCTTGTCCTTGAGCCGCGCCGTGCGCTGAGCCTCCGTCGAGGGAATGGTGAGTGCAGCTGTGGCGAGGCCGTGGCTGGCTAGTAGGTCGTGAGGGCCATGACGGATAGACCGTTTTAGGTTGGAATAGCCCTGGAAGAAGCCAAACGAAAGTACGTCGGCACCCTGGTTCTGGTGACTCATGTTCTCTTTCATGACAGTAAACAGGTCGTTATCCAGGAAGGCAGGGGGACGATCCGATGTGAAGTTGCCGTATGCGGGGTGGAAGCCGAGTGGGTAAAAGGTGTAGTTACTCCCGTAAAACTCCCCGGCCACACGGTTGCGGTCGGCAAGCAAGCATACAGGACGGCTTACCCTTCCTTCTGTGCCGGGATACGTATTTTCTGCGGTACAGTGAACATCAACAGCTAGGGCATAGGAGACGTGGCTGATGTTATCGAGGTTGTACTTCGCCTCAAGGGCCTCGCGCAACCGCATCAGGCCGGGACTATACAACGCATCATGTTCTCTCTGGTCCTCCGTTGCTGGTATCGATGCTGATGAAGGAGGTAGACTGGCTGGCGAGATGTCTGGTGCTTGCCTTGGATGGACGTCGTCGTTGCCGTCAGTATCTGGGCTCAACGGCTGCTGCTGGGAGTTGTCTTGCCCATCATATTGATGCTCCTGATCTTGTAGTTGAGTCCCGTTGTCTTGGCCTATATCAGTGTTCTCAGATTCGTTCATCCATTCAAGGAACCTCCGCTCCCGCTCTTCATCACCATTGGGCCCGTTCGCGTCGACTTCGCCATCAATATCTCGATATTCCGCATCGATGATTCGCCCTGGACTGAGGATAGGTGGTATTGGAGAAGCAACATCGTCCACCCTCTCCGACACGAATAGACTATCGTTGTCCTCCACTTCGACGGTTGGTTGGTCGCATAGCTCGTCGAGCTCATCCTCTCGTTCCTCTCCTCCAATTTCCCCCCATCCTTGCTGTGTCGCCGGCACACTATTGCTTTCTCCATCGTAACCGTCGTCGGACTCGTCGAACTCATCGTCCAGTCCATCGAGATAGGCTGGCCTAATGACTGTTTCTTCTTCGAGATTCGCTATGCCTTCGTTGACTTCTATGTTGATGTTGGCGCCATAGTCATACGCGTGGAAGGCGGGTTGATGATCGGTCCAGAAAGTGTCGTCCTGTGCGGAGAACCTTTCGAGAAACCCCGTCCAGCCGTCCATAAATAGTGTCTGGAATATGACCCATTTGTCAAAAGCAATCATCTGCGTCTCCTTGCCTCCGAGGGCCCATCTCGGCTCAACACCTTCACCAAGGAGCTCGCCTCGGAGGAAGATGTCCTTGATGTATGATGCGAGCATCAGAGCACGGCCCTGTACGAGTGCGGTCCTTGTATGTGTTGCATCGTGTCGTCGACGGGGGTTGTTGGCGCCGGCAGTTCTCTGATTCGGGTGCATGACAATGAACCAAGCTTCCCGAGTGGCGCCGGTGGCAACGCGGAAGGTGCGGCCGCTCAGGTCAAAGTCGATACCCTGTGCATGCTTTGCGACATACGGGGCACTCCAGTGGCGAAAGGATATTGTGATATTGTCAAAGAAGTGGCTAGGCCGGCAAATCGGCCGACGCGGTAGACCGACGATGCTGACGAAATCGAGCCGGAATACGGGGTAATAATCGTCGTCCTCGCTCGCCGGCTTTGACCCAGTCTTCTTGCTCCCATAGTCCAAGACAACTCGGCGCTGGAGGAGGTCAAGGGCACGTGTCCCATCGAAGGCTTCGTCGTTCGTCTCGTCGATGAACTCGTCAGCTAACACGACATATCAGTCAGGATGAGTCAGACAAATATTTGAGAAACTGGCAGCGTGTCCTCGTTCAAGTTCTAGGTGGAGAAGAGGGTGGGGGGGGAAAGGGCTGAAACAAATCAATCAAGGCTTCTACAACGCTCTTCGAACAATGCAGTGCCATACCATACATCCAGGAATCGCCGGCGCGACGGTCTACTCTCCAGCCTCTTTGAAACTGATCTGTAGCGTCTTCTGTGCTGACTATGCTCCCTTGGATGCTCGCGGGCTCCTCGAGATAATGTTCATCAGCCAAGAACGGAGATATAAGCTCTCGTGCCTCTTCTTGGTCCTCGCCATCATCAATGTCAGGACCGTCAGAGTGGACATCGAATTCGACCTCCTCTGGTAGCCCCAAGCACGGCATGATAGGCTTCTCAGCGTCCGTCACAACGGTTAGTTATGTTGACCAACGAGAGGTGACCCTAATCCTCGTAGGATGCTAACTGGTGATGAAAAAGGATATGAGTTGGTATGAAGGATAGGGGAAAGTGACACAACACTAAAAGAAATACAGACTGTTTGTTTCTGTCAGGAATATCTCATTGTTGTCACCTGCGAAACTGTTCGCTGATTTATAGGATTCGACTACTGTACAAGCTGGTGCAGTCAGACGCGAAGCGCGTCGTTCTACGTCGTGCTATCATAGCCGTAGCTGAAGTCCTTTACGAAAGGGTACCGCGTCTTCAGTCAGGCTCGAGCCTCGTAAAGGAGGCAGCTACCGCACCTACCATCGGCTCATCAGCTTTACCCCGAACGCGCCCGTAAACAACCCGTGCCGGCATACCCAGGTCTGGGTGTCCGAGCGCGCATGTGGCTGAGGCCAAACCCTGAAATATATAGCGCTATCTCATGCATCTTCTTCGAATTATCACATTCTCCATCACACGGAATGACATCAAATCCCTCGTGATGCCCTCATGTAAAGGGTTGGGGGGTAAATACTGCGGGAAATGAGATGGCTTACTCGTCACAAACACTATGAAACTCTAAAGACTTATCACATTTTGAAACAGCAGGGGTGCTCTACCCCCAGTCCAGTTCTTTCCGGCCTATCCGCATCTTTTTCCCTGTGTTTTCAACCTTCCCAATATTATCAAACCAGCCGTTGATTCTAGGAACTCCAAAAATCAGGAGCGTGCACATGGTCGTGACAGTAACGACATTGGTTTAACCTAACTACTTCAGTAACCTCTCACAGGTTAAAAATAATACGTTTAGTTAGAAAGTATAGTTTATTATTATTATTACTATTACTATTTATTTATTATAATTACTGCTGCTTATCATATTTATTTATTGCTGTGCTACTGCCGATGGTTCGCCAGACTGAATCGTATATCTTTTGGTATAGGGTATGGCTCGCTCGTGCTCACAACCGCCGCCCCGCCCGCGCTGGGAAAGGATCAACGCTTACTTCCGGACGTCGCTACAGGACCATCCATCCAGGACGATCTCTCTTGTGGCTGCGAGCTAAGGATTCGATCCTGGTGACGCTGGCGGGGGCGAGATGAGCACACTGAGTATCGATGTTCTCGTGAATAGGATCTCGGATGTATTTGCCATAGATTGCTGATAATTGGTGGACCCTGCCGCTCCCAACATCCCCCTTCGGTAGTTTTTGCAGCGGACGGCCGACTTCAGCTGCAACGTAAGACTTCTGAGGAGGTGGCTGGTAACTGTAATCTGCGAAACTTCTCCCCTGTGTGCCGTCTCTGTGGCGGTGGCTTCTCATCATTGCAGTCCCCTGGGCTGGAGGCAACGAGGATATCGCAGTCGTCGCATTATCAGTGAGCGGCGGCGGTGGCAACGATAGTGGCTGTTGTTCAGGATGCCGTGATTTCTGGCGCTGCTGCTTTTGTTGCTGCATTCGGGGTAATAGGCCTTCTTCCATGGCTATGGCCCTTGTGCGCCCGCTGTCACGCTGTGCCCTGTCTGCCGTGTTGATCGGAACAAACCCCTGCGACGATGGGGGTTGCTTGATGATGATGTGGTGATTCGATGATACGGCACCCTGTTGTTGACAGAGCACTTCATTCGAGGCGTGGCTGATACGCTCTTCTGGTGGAAGCAAAGATGGCAACTGCCGCTGCTGTTGCTGCTGATCATCGTGTTCGGAAATTGCAGTGGCTGATGTCATTCCTGCCAGGATCCCCTCGTACCCCTGATACGCCGCCTGGATTGCGCGGAGTGCTTCACTCGACCAAGGATGTCCTTCATCAGACTCGTTGTTTTCCACTGCTTTGCGGCATCGATCGGAAGCCCATGAGAGAACAGCATGATCGATGTAGGCACCAAGTTCGTTCGAGGCATACACGCCTCTCAGTGCAGGATTCTCCTTCACTTCGGGAATATTCCCCAGCTGACTACAGATAGCTCGTGTGATGGCTGAGGCCGGTGGTCTGTGGCGCATCTCGGACCGCGGTTGATGAATCGCGTTATCTGCGCCGACGCGTTCGGAGATCGAATTCTCCCACACCGGACGAAATGCAGGACCAAGGGCGTGTTGGACTATGTGAAATAGGCCTGTCCAGAGGTCGCCGGTACTGAAGCGTTCTGCATAGTGCTCATCATGTTCTTCTGGCATCAAGTCGAGATAGTGTTTCGTCGAGGGATCCCTGAACTCGGTCATATGGCTGCGGACGTAGTCGAGGACCTGCCTTTCCAGCGTTCGTGAGCGCAGGTCGAGCCAGGATGCCATATCGTCGGCGCCATCGACATCGCCGTCTTCCCTCCGCCGAGCCCACCAATCATCCCCGTGAGTAGTTACCATAAGACCTTCGATCGCAGGTATCAAGTCCTGTCGTCGTAAGGGCTTATTGTTCTCGTGAGTATCGACAATATCTGCGGGTTGAGTGTTTACCCAACGTACTACATGGTCGATGACCTGTGCCATGACCTCGCCTTCCTCCTTCTTGATCTTCAACAAGGGCTGCACATCCGGAAACCGAAGAGTGAGGTTCTGTTGAAGATGGCGGCAAAGACCGTCATAGGCTTCCTTGTCGAGCGAGCTTAGAAATCCACTTCGCCGAGCTGTCTTTTGGACCGGTTTGATGGTGGAAGGGGCCGATGGGCTGGACTTGCTGTCGTCGTTACTGTTGCCGCCTCCCTTGGGATAAAAGACCTGGTGAACATCAGCAGCATCATAGGTGTCGCTTTTGAGGCTGCCGGCTAGCACATTCCAATCGGAAATTTGAATGGACTCGGAGGTGGAGGTAGGAAGTGCCCTCAGAGTTTCGAGTACCTGGTAGAACGCATCGAACCAATACTACTCCCAGGTCAGCAATATGTTCTAGGTAAGGCTTGATGGTGGCCAAGATTATTTTTCTTTTTCTTTCTTTTTCTTTTTTTGCCCTGGAGTGGAAGAGATGGACGAAACGATGAATGATGAACCATGATCCACAGACACCAAGGGCGAGTCACTCACATCGTCCAGTCTGTACCCTGCGATCTGATACCATTTTGAAATGTTAAATGTGGTTCTCCCCAGGGAGGTTCGACACCAGCGGGTAACCCGAGGTCTCCACCGCTCGCTTCGCCACAGCGTGACGAGACGGCTGATGGGAAAGCGAGCTTCACTTGTCAGGCACAAGATGTCCAGCATGCTTTTCTCGATACCCTTCTTGTTGACATTTCTCTCGACGGAAAATAAAGTGGGATCCCGATCAAAGGCCGAGACGAGCTGTAGCCAGATTTGACCATGGGTGTCGGGCAGGGTGAGATCACGGCGATTGACACGAAGCTTGATGTCAAGTTCGACTGGTAGAGTGTCTGTGCAGAAGGGTGAGTATGGTTTGTCATGTATATATTAAACATGTACGGAATGAAGATTTGTTAATAGTATCGGGGACGATTGAGAGGGGTCACACCTTTGTCGTAAAACTCGCAAATCCACCATAAATCGCTCGAATCAGAATGCGTCTGTTTCACGTAGTCTTTCAAGGCCTCGATGCGATGCTGGCCAGCCATGAGCTCGGGCCTCTCGTCAATGAAATCGGCCCAGTTTCTAAACGATAACACATATTGACGTCGGTCCTGGATATGGCTCTGATTGGTATCTGGGAGGGCGTTGATGATCATCTTTTGAACGGCGGCGGCACTGCAGGAGACCTGGATGTAGTGCTGCTCAGCTCGACGTGCGAGGCCACCATTCTGGAAAGAGCGACAAAGATGGGCGACATGGTTGCGGTCGAGGGGCCTGTTACTGCCGCGAGACCAGGAGAAGTCGAGGAGATGGATGGGTAGCTCAGCGACGGCAAGGCGGTAGGGCTCCGCCTGTTTCCTCAGGGAATCGACCTCGGTGAAGGTTTGTGGAGCAGGCTTTGGGGATTTGGCGGGCTTGGATGGTGACGGTGGTGGTGATGATGATGATGGGATGTCGTTGACGACGGGGGTAAGGGAGGGAGAAGTGGATGGATGATGGGGTTCATGAGAAGGGTGGATAGGTGTAGTTTTCCGGCGCTTGGAGGGCCGGGGATTCGTGTTAGATTTGGGAGGCAGAGGGCGACCAATTTTGATCATGGTGGTGGTGAGGATGATGAGGGCAGTGGATTGGTATATATTATGTATGATGTATATTTTATCGTTACTTTGTTCCCAAGTTAGGTGAGATGTGGGAAGGAATAGTTGAGGGGAGAGAAAGAGGATATGGATGAAAGTATGAGGAGTATTATTATATCGAATGGGAGACGGGAGAGGATACAGGGATCAGAAAGGCGACCAATCAAAGAAAGGTAGGAGACAAAGAAGGGAGGGCGAATGAAAAGTGCGGAGAGGGAAATAGAAGGTTAAAAGTTTAGAGGGAGGATGGGGCGCACGGACACTTAAACCTGGGATTGAGATATGAATTGGCAAAAGTTTTGGAGGATTGAGGGTGCACGGACACCTGAACCCAGGTTCAAAGAATGAATTGGCAAAAGTTTTGGGAAAGGTATGGTGCACGGACACCTAAACCTAGGTTTAGGCGGGTCTGGTGTAGAAAAAATGGCAAGTTTACTAGCAAGGTTATAAAAATGTAGAGACCTATAAGTAAAAAGGTCTAAATATTTATGACTTGTAACCCTAACCAGGACCCCTTCGGCGTGTTTTTTGACTACAATCCTCTGGCTCAGCTTTTGTTGATGACAACTTCTGTCAAAGGTGGAGAATGGGTTCACTCGCCTAATTACCGACGTCACCTTCACCAGGGAAGCATTCTTTTCGTCTGTCGTTCAAAACGGGACATTAAAACGGACGATATTCATAGGTTTTGTAACCTCATTGAGGAAATCGCTGTGCCTTTTATCTTGAAGGAAGATGCATCCAGTCCCGGCGCAAAAAAGAGATTGCTGAGTCGGCTTGAAGAAGAAGGAACTCGTCGTGGCATGAAATACCGTGTGGAAATGTACTGAAGTATGTTTTCGGCTTGTACTGTTTAGCATACCTACCTAAATATTACTGCATCTTACGTTAAAAAATACATATTAGAGTGGTGATGATAATGCTAGAGTCGCGATGTAGTTTTTTCCAAGTCTCATCATGAAGGTCCATGCTGCCTCATTTTTCGACACCAGCTAACTACCCTATACCATACACCCATTCCAAGTCGCTGCGTATTTTATACTGCAACTGCCGTAAAGCATCCTTTTGACTGAGGCCATCTAGTATTTAGTATTATGTAGATTTCTTTTCTTTAACTAGCGCGCATTATAGAATTTCTGAGTCGAGTATGATATCGGTCTTAAAAATAGGTCCAGGTATAATGCCGGCCAAAGTTGCGTAATTTCCTGTCAAGCCTCGGCCACTTATTCCACCTGAACAATAAACCTTGTCCGGATTTTGGGACCTAACAACTTGCTTTTTTTCTATCCGTCGGCAGCTGCGATCATAACTTTATGCACGTGTGCGCTACAAAGGTAGCCTTGAAATTACGCAAGAAAATACATCGTACTGCACCCATAGTTCTCACCCCATCATGTACGCTCTGCATACATTCATGCCGCTCACCCCCGTCTAGTTCGACAGTGCAGCTCAAACTAGTGTTATCTTCGCCATAAGGATGGAAGGTACCTACTGCGCTATCCATCATGGAGAAGCCCTCTGTTCGCTTTGACTGATATTCACTGATTGCTACATTACTCTAGCCTGACTATCATCTGGTCTCTGACTGCCTTTCTCAAACGTTTCTGTGGTCTCCACGACTGGTCCGTCTCCTCTGTCTGCGCGCTCGAACCCTTATCGTCGGAATGGATCGAATCCGTACCGACGACAACCTTACCAGCTCGTACACAGTCACGTCGTCGGAAATGTCTCCGGAGTCTTTCCCGCTCCTCCGCTGTTCGTGGACGTTTCCTAGCTAGCAGTTGTAGATAACGGAATCCTCGTGACTGTGCTGCTGGACCTCTTGGAGCTTCTTGCTCAGCTTGCCATGTCGCGGAACGCGAAAATGATACGCGAGACTGTCCAATTTCGGGTGTGATGCTTCCCCCTGGAGTGCTAGGATGAACGTTGCCAACCTCCAGTAGCTCGCTGAAAACTTGGCTGAGCTCGTCTAGGGTTTTATCTCGAATACGCGTGACCATCCGTAATTGGGGCGGATGGCCGTTCTCTACTACGGGAAAGATACAACCTCTATTATATGCCCCAACAGCACGGCCAAGTCGAAGCGTATCAATTCCAATACAGTTGCGCGTGCTGCTGATCAAGTCTCCTGTAGACCAGTGGTAGCACGGTTTTGTATTGTCTGCACTACTTGCCCAGCCTTTATCCCCGAACCGACGCCTGCATACTTCTGACAGTAGTTGCGATAGATCGTCTTGAGTGGAGACCTGACGGTCTGCGTCGTTGACCTTTCGCGTCGGTACAGCAGGCTCGACGTGCCCTGTAGACTTGGAAGATGGAGTGATGTGGACAACCGAGGCCCAAGTAAGCCGGCGTTTGAGATTGGTAGCCCTACTTTCTTTTGTCGTCGTTAGAAGCTCTGTGTCTGACGGCCAGGGCAGAATCCAATGTGTCAATAGCACAATTCGCCTAAGCTGTGCGTACCACTGTGTTGCGGCCGCCGCCCCAAGCACCATCTCCACGAGCTCGATGCTTCGACGAGTCGCGATACGATAGGGCAGCGAAGCCCACCCTCTACGACGCTTCATAGCCGTGCCGGTAGAGCTCGGTGAGAACAGGTCATCGAAGAGATCCTTCATGCTTGTCGACCGTATCTTATTGCCAGCGACAAGGTGCGGTCTCGTGTGGCTCACATCACGTTGGCGGTCGTGGAACAGGTTCGATAGCCCATCGTAGCAGAAGCTTGGTGGGCTAGACTCTGGATATTTCATCGACCCTTCGTCCGTCACATCGGAGCCCGTCTTCCAGCTGACACTCTTCAAGGCCACACGCCAGACATCCCGCTGAAAGAGTTCGATGACTGTGGAGTGTAGGTATTCGAGCCACAGTCTCTTTGCCACCGCGTCGTCCTGCACTCGATATCGCCCTAACCAACTCTGGGCTTGCCACATACGAACGTGGACATCTCGAATATCCTTGAGGACTCTCCATTGACGCTTGTAATCCTGACGTAGGAGGTCGTTGCCTACGGCGAGTCGATCGCCAACATCGGAAGCAAACCGCCAGGTACTCCAGTCAAACTTCCCTGGTAGCCACCAGCCAAAACCGTGCGACGTAGACGTCTTGTTCAGACCTAGCCCTTCTCGCTCTACCTTGACGATCCGCGCTTCCCCACCCTCAACTCTCACGCGCTGCGTCGACGTCCATCTATCTCCACAGAGTACCGATTCTTTCGCGATGAGGGAACAATCGTAGCTGAACCGAAGTCCACGAAGCGCTGCTGCCATAACAACAGTCTCGGGAAGTGAATATTTCAAGCCGGTCTGCGATTTTACATATTCAAATAGGAAACAATATCGATTGACGCTAGCACGGAGGAAACGGGCCATCGTTTGAGAAGAAACGGAGAAGAATGGATGGTCCCTCTCTTCATCTTCTTCATCATCGCCTGACCCATCCTGCGGGGGGCTAGATGAGAACAGACCAGTGATACGCCGTAGAAGGGCCAATGATACCCTGTCTTCTGCACGTATACCATATGTGAATGGGTGATGTGTTGATTCTTCATGATGTATCTCATCATCATCATCATCCTCATTCTGGTCGACAGCGGGAACGTTGCGATGAATACGGAGCTTGCTCAGACGGTAGGCACATTGTACTCGGGACTGGTGGGCATGTGCCCCTCGTGTGGAGTTACGTTGATCTCTGAGATACGATGGGTCTAGCGCCATGCTCTCGGTGTGGCGGTTCTGGAACGGGTACTGCTTAGCTGCATCGAAGGGAACTTTGATGAGGTTGTAGAACTGGCTATACACGAGACCATTTCGAAGCTCCCAGCTTGATGAACTAGGAGTGATGGTCATATCTCTCGCATCACGAAGAGTAACAAACGGATAGGTCGTCCTGCGGATTGGCGGAGCCTGACGTTTGCCCGATTCGTCCTTGCAAGCGTCTTCCTCACGATGATACAGCCGATTTTGGATCCGGCTCCACTGTAGCCGGCGACGCCAGAGCCTATCCATGCAGCAACGGCGCCAGATAAGCACGCGTCCATGTGGTCCTGTATCGGCCGGCGTCATCTGGCGGCCGATGTCAATGTAAGTGACATCCGGATCAATGTACGCCTCGTCAACCGCAGAATTCCAGTGGTGCTGCCACTCCGCGAGTGCCGACTCGAACGTGGGCCGCATCCATGTCAGTTTGGTGTTCTTAGCAGCCATGTAGAGTCGCAACCCTGCATATTCAGGCCAGAGAGCAGCCCTGGAATGTATCTCCTCCCATAAAGCTGCGAGGTAGCGGGACTGAAGCGTGACGTAGAAGTGCTTGCGTCGTGACCCCGGCTGTGCGGCCGGACCGTCTCGTCTTTTCGCTCCGGTAAACCCATCCAGTTCTTCTTCCATATCGGCCTCCTCTTCCTCCGCCACCGCCAGAGCTGCTAACGCTTCCCGAGGCGCACTGCAGTCCGAAGACGCGATGGCATGTGTCTTTGGGATATACTGGAGTATGTTATTGTCATCGACAACAGCTTGTATGGCGGGCAGCATCACCTCCTCGTACCAGTGCACGAAGTTCTTTTTGGGAATACAGGTCTGGCTGTAAGGATCGGAGAGCTTGCCGGAGAAAAGGGCAGGGAAGAAGGCCCAGATGAACGTATCCGCAAGGCCAATGACACGTCCAAGGCAGTAGTTGGGGATGGTATGGAGAGGCTGGGTTGTCACTGTGCCATCTTGCTCACGCGTACCTGGGATTTCCATGCTCAGATGGACATTATCGACTAGGTTGAGCGTGACATGCGACTGAGTGTACCACTGAATCCCCAGCCGGGCCACGCCAAGGGACGTGGGGAAGCTGCAAAGACTATCGATGTCGTAGGACGACGATATCCTGTCATCTTCCAGACGTCGAGCGCTATGGTTAGAATGCATGCAGAGATAGGGCGGATCTTGTTCACCCTCTACCAAGCCTTCCATGGCGGCTTTGCAGGGTCCGCCATAGCGTGTTAGGCCAGCGTCCGGTGATGAGGACTCCCGCGTGCCGGACCTTAAGAGATCCTTCGCTGGGTCAAGGACGCAAGGTAGTGGCCCGTTTGTGCCATCCTCCCCAGTTACACCCTCTAACCTCTTTGCAATATCTAATAGAGAAGAGCAGTTTGGAGAGACGCCTCGCTTTGTAGTTGCATCCGCCAACTGGGAGGAGTGGTCCTCTTCATGTTGCCGGGACGTACATCCTACCGGTCTGCTCCACTCTTGGAACAGGAGCAGCGCAGGGTCAGCCGGCTCTGAGATGGTAACTGCATCGCTACTACTACTCCTCCTGCTGCCGATGGAGGTGGCACTGTGATTTGTTGTTGCGCCCAAATATTGCGATATCACCTCGATCCAGTACGATATAGCACCAACCTCTCGCAAGTCTGGGTCTTGCATCTCGGACAAATACGGCTCCTGCTGTGTCCAGTCGAGTATCCCGGACTGATCTTCTATCATCAAATCCTCACTACAATACTGCTCTCGTGCGGTCAGAAATCGTCGGGCACATTCCACGACTATGACACCGCATGTCCAGCCATTTACTTGTCGAGTGATCGGCACATCGCAAATGGATGCGGGCGCAGAGTCCGGAAGTACCGAGTCGTGGATGTCTCGGAGCGCAGAATAGTAGCAGTCATCACGACTTCCAAGTGAATCGCAGAATAAGAAATGCGGCCGTGCTGGCTGATAGATGGCGAGTGACCAGTGACCGACCCCCTCCTCGATACCTGGACGAAAGATCGACAGTATTGTGGCGTCATGCCGTCTTATATCTTCGATCTCGGCCTGGCTCAGCTGGATAGAGTTGTTCTGAGGCTCACCAAGATGAATGGCGCGTGCGAGCGTTGTGACGTCCCGCCGGCCGCTCAGCTCAATGGCCAGCCGCATACCGCAGAGAACGTCATCGGTGGTAAGGTAGTCTTCCCGTTCCAGCCGACGGCGGAGGTTCCACGAGTAGAGCCCATGATAGATCCATTCTACTCCAAACCCTCTTGGTGATGAATTAGAGGATGGCGATGTGGCACTAGAACGATCGACAAAGCCCGAGTGTTCCCGCGTGAACCTTTGCACGCCCGTGGCTGACGGTAGAAGAAATCCGTTGCAGTCATAAGCTTGTGAAGTTACTCCATTGGAAGAGTTGTCTGAGGAGCGAGTACAAGGCCGCCGTACCCAATCATCTAACATGCTTGTATTTCGTAACTGCGATGACGGCGTTGCAGATGCTGTCGCATGGCTTCGTCCCTGGGCTTCATCAGATCTACGTGATAACCGAGCAGAGCCTTGAGATTGTGGAGTCGAGGATCTCGCATCGCCCTGCAAAAACGCTGAGCCGGAAGCTACTAGTGATTCGATCGTATCTGGTAAGTCGCGTCAGTACCTCTATCAAGATAGAGCCACGCCTGATCTATAGGTTCACAAACTTCCTGCCAGACCATCGCCACTATCCCTCCTTATTGCCTCACTGTCTGGCGGCGTCGTGATGAGCAACTGCTGGACCTTGTCAACTAAATCCTGCAGCTCTTCGTCTCGAGCTTCGAGTTGCGGAGAATTGGCTTCGCCCCTGTCAATGACCGCGTCGTAGCCATCTCCTGTATTGTCTTGTCGTTGTGATATAAGCTCGAGTTGTATTTGGGAGTCCTCGAATAACGGATTGTAGTTATCTTCGGGTGTATCATCTAAACTCGACCGTGCGGCCCGTGAATTCTCGTGATGGTTCCAGACAGGTGGATTCCACGACGTTGATGCCGCTGTTGGGTCCGTGTCCGCCTCACCCGCACAAGTGGGCTCGGCTACTACATCTTGCTCTAAAGGTGTTGGTATGTTAAGATGCGGCTCTAGGTGGAGGCCAATAACGGGGTTCGTAGTCGATGGTAGAGCAGGTGGATGGGGTTGGTAATGATACACAAACTCCGCATTCTGCGATCCAACGGCGACGCGGTGGGAATCAACAGATTGTCCGTGTTGTCGTTGGTAGTATCGTTGTGATCGCGCGCGTTGCGAGGCGAGCCGCTCCTCTTCCGTTTGTGGCACTTTCCTCGGGGGGCGGCCTCGGCGTTTTGGAGCGGGTTGGGACATCGTCTTTCATATAACTTGGCCGAAATGGTTGTTCCCGTAGGTCTTCGCGCGTTTTCCGAGTAATCGGTGACGCGACGCAATTGTTGCTTGCCGTCCCCTGCAGCAGCTGCTGTAGCCTGCATGGCAATCAAACCTTATTTTCTTTTTCGACGGTTACAGGTTCCATGAGTTACCAGTGTCACAGTGTAAACTGGTCTGCGTAGGCCAAGTGGTAAGAAACGGTTTCTTGCAACATCAATTTGCTCAAAGACCTTATAAGTAAGAAGGGAAAACTGAGAGCAAAACATCGTTTGTTAGTGGTTATCTGGTTTTCGAGTCCGCTGCATATGTGATGATGCTGTTGTAAGGAAAAAGTGTATAGTGCGCATCTCTCGTGACTGATATTATTTGGGTATGATCGTGCATTTATTATATAGCATACTGATCGTGTGTATTAATATGTCGTGGAGTTGGTATGCTGAATTATCAGACCGTTGCATCAAGAATCATGATGGTTGTAAAGCTATCTATTCTAGTGGTTCGCTCTTCGCGCTAAACCTAATTGAATTAAATGTGAGCCAAGACTTCTGGGTGGAGGAGCATCACGACCATCAACCTCATTTTCCATCATTATATTTTAAAACTTCATAAGTAATTCCAGAAAATAGCTATGAAGTCAGGGAAACTTTTAATTAGCTTGAAATGGTCTACTTAAGATCATGGGCATAAGATATTACTATATCTGGAGAAAAGTGTACCCTGAACTCACGAACTCGTTGGCTAACTCTTACCCCCATCTTCATGAGTAACCCTAACCCCTGATGATTAACAATCACGTCTTTATTTTATGGGCACAGTCTCACAGAAGGCCAATATGTCCAAGTTCTCAAGGTATATCGCGCCAAACATACTGCGGTTGTCGGCTAAAGTGGCAAATGGAAACCTGGCAACGAGACAATGAGCTGAGTAAGGTGGCTGTACCTGGGGTTGCCAGCGACATTCGATTTGAGACTTCTCTGGCTCCCTCCGTATTAATATGCTTATGAAAAACTCCTGCATAGTTGTAACCACAGGCGATATAACTTTGACACATGAACATCCTAACTACTTTCTCTGCAGCTAATCGCCAAGCTGTTGTTTATATTGCGCAGTAGTGCTGGGTGAAAATATATTTTATGAAACTTGGTTTTTTTTTTTTTTTATTGAGATGAGAGTTCTTCTCAGGTTTACATCTCCAAACGATTCATCTAGGACTTTAAACTCTAAATCTAGGACTTTCAGACTGTTAGTCTGAATCCTGAAGCGAAGGGGGATCCCCGGATTTTCCAACACGCGAGGAACTCCAATAAGGCAGGGGGCTCGGGGAGCGGCAGCCGAAGTGCTAGCAATGTGATATTATGGAAAACGTCTACCAATACCGGCATCAGGCTATCAGTACTGGCGTTGTTTGTACGTTGGATTTCCCATGATAGGCTGCCATTAACCAGCAGATCAAACTGTCATGGGACTGCATCCTACTTGAAACAGCCATCTGACTGCACCACCACGCCATCAACCCAACGAGTGCAGCAGCTGTCGGCTTCGGAGTTAGGTTTCGGGTCTTGCAGAAGGCCGTAACAGGTTCGATAAAATTCGGGGCCTGAGATTGCCACATCGGTCTTTTCACACTAGAATATCCAATAAGTTGCCGCACCTAATTGATGACCGACGATATCATACCCATATATCCCCCTTTTCTTCAGAAATGGCTGTAGTAAGTCAGCAAGTGCCACTCGTATAAACATAATAAGAATCTCTTACATATCGCGCGGTGTTTACCACTGCCACAGGCCTTGATCGTGGCACAGTCATTGGGGGTTCCCGTCTCAGGGTATTTCATACATCGGCACCGATCCCAGTCTTCTGCCGAGGCAGTAGTTAAGTACCTAAAAGCTTAATTAGAAATCGAGCAAATGGGGTTCGAATCTACTCTTTACAGCAAAACCATTGCAAGCGCGGGATTCATGGTTGGTAACACGAGAAGTTAGGGTATTGAAGTTCAGGCGTTGCGGAGACAACTAATGAGTCTTTCCGATATTTTCTGAATTGGGTCGTATCTACCGTCTAACCAACGGACCAGACGTGCGGCAAGGAGAAGTGTTTCTCTTTGTGAGGTAAAATATGTTCGTCGCTTAGGATTAAAACTTCACTTCCGGCGATAGAGTAATAGTTGGGCAGAACGCAGGTTTCTCTTCCTTTAAGTACTTAAAGCACATTGATAATCCATATATTATTAATAACCCTGTTATAGTATACCGTGTGGTGCAATAAGTTTGAGGATCTTTGAAGGTCGTGTTCATCTGCCGATTTGATTTATCTGCCGGTCTTGTGTACTAGTATTTAGGTTAAAGCGGCAGAACTACCTTTTACTTGTATTCTTTTAGTGTTTCGGCATATAGTTTAAGCTTTCATTCATATTACAGTGGGGTGCAATAAGTTTGAGGATCTTTGAAGGTACCGAAGCAGCCGGTCTAGCCGGATTAGATCCTGTTCATCTGCCGATTTGATTTACAGTATGTTACAGGGTAATTATACTTTATACTCTACCCGTATCAAAAGAACAGCTTTTAGGAGAGATTTAAGCAGCGAAGTGCGCCATATAAGACTAAAGATGTATTTAATGATGGACTCTCCCTCTATTTCCTCGTTCCCACTCATTCTTTTGTACCGCACCAAGCGTCCGGGCTTACCTTCCCCTCAGTTCCACTTCCTAAGTAAGTCTTTACGTCCTTACTTATACCCTCTCAATACTATATACGGCAGCTATGCAACCCTTACGCATTCTTTTACTTTTCCCCCTAGCTGTCTCTGTGGCTGCTACGCCTATTGATAAGAGGTATGTCTGATTCTCATGAATACATCTGTCACACATTAATATATAAAGCCTCGACCAAGCCGCCACTATTGAAGAAACTGTTCATCAACCTCATTCTCATGACGAGAGAGCCCTTGTCGAACGGTAGGTAATTTAGTATAGATTTGACGTTGCTTCTAATGTAAATCACAGCGACACCAGTGGCATTTTACTCGCCTGCATAACAGGTGCCGGTTCGGCGTTTCAGGCATATGCAGGATGCTATCTCACTGCATTTCGTAATGACCCGCGCACTCTTACGTTGAGGATGGACAAAACTAGGGGTGAACGGATATCGAACGTGCTTGTTATTTTGAGCGGGGGAGCGCTCTCACATGCGGTGGAGGAGGTAGTCCAAATCGCGCCGGGTGCGGTGAGGAACTTAGCTACTTTAGGTGCATCGACTGTCCAGTTTCTACACAATTTCCGCTAGCTAGTGTTGTGTGTTGTGTGGATTAGGCCCGATGGGGATAAGGAGCAAGCAGGTGCGGCATTATATGGGTGGGTTCCCAATAGTCAGCGGCAGTAGTTAGCAGCAAAGTATAACTTCATATAACTATTGCCTTTGAGGAATCAAACTTACGCATATTGTTGTCGTATTAATTTCCAGTGGAAGCTTAATAGTCTCGGGACTTGTTCTTGTTTAAGATTAATTGGCAGAAATAATCGTCGTGCCCAAGTGGTGATTATCCCACATAGGATCCGACTACCTACTCTCTCGCCTTCGTAAGTCAACCAATCGGAATATTGTGAAACAGATTAGCAAGGTAAACAATTAATGCCGTGAGCGGGGGCCGGAGTAAAGGTCCTGCCTGACGCGAGGCCTAGGCAAAGCAACCAAACATTTCGGGCGCCGTGCCACTTCAGGGCTCTTCTCAAGTTCCCGATTGCAGCAGTCAGCTGAGACCAATTGAGTGGCCTCTTCTGCTGTGCGACCCCGTATTTTGAATGCAGATGACTTTTGTGTCTCTAATTGGCAATATCTGACAATAAGCTCGGCTCACCCTCGTCATGCTCGGTCGTCAGCATGAAATGTTTGTGATTTGATTTGTACAACTTTTGCTTGGCTCATTTGTGCAACGAACTTACCTTATACCTCCTTATCCTCCCTTTAATCTGGTTGGCACTTTTCAGTAATTCCTATAATGATCGCTATGCCAAGCCTAATACATATAACCCTCTGTATACCTAGCACTGATATATCTCTCGGAAAAGCTCGGTTAAAAGTAACTTTAGTACTTACGACGTTGTTCAGGTAATAAAATATCAGTCACCAAATAGTGATCACTTAGTAATTATTGAAAAGCGCCGACCCTGATTCATGCCATATTGTGTTGTGTAATGTAAGCACTAAATACAGTAAGGCTCCTAGACTCCGATAGACTGATAGGCATACAGTCGCTGCATACCAATACTACATCGGCCTGAGCCGAAAGAGATAATTATCAGGCGTAAAGTCCAGAATAGCTAGGTCTGTGACATTCTACAACCCTAGCGCTACATCAAGAGCCAAATTACTATACTTTCGCCTGGGCATAAGTGGTTATCCTCAAGCTATCCTTGATATGATGTTGGGGCTAGCAATACGTTAGATTAGTTGAAATTTCTGTACTTGGGGACTTGATAATACGATAGCTCTATTCTAGCATACATACAGACATACATGGATACAGGTTCGAACGCTAATTACACTGATAGTGGTCTCGTTCTCAATGAATCTCTCCTAAATCAGAATTGTAGACCTTTATAACGACGAGGTGGCATGCAAGCTCACATAAGGAGCCCACATATCCTAAATCATAGGAAGGCGAGCTCCAACATCGTTACAGAAAATTGGTTAGGCCTCAACAGCAGTGGTGACTAAGCTTAAGTGGCGATGAAACCGATGAATATGGCGCATAGAACAGCGGCAGCTGCGCCGACGCTTCGCTGGACGTCTAGACTAGCCGCACTATTGTCTCTGTCGCGCCCCCCGTCGCCAGGTTCATTTATATGTGTCACAACCTCACTCATAGCGCTCAAGACTCGAGACTTTACTTCATCAAGCTTCCCCGAGATCAAGGTTTCTGTTCCATCAAAAGCCGTGCCTATGGTTGACGCTTTATCCTTGATAAGCGTTTCGCCACGGTCCAGGAGGCTGCTGCCTTTCTCATTCGCTTTATCCACAAGCTCTCGAGGTCACGTTCAAGGTGGACTTTAGGCGGTGCAGTGAGCGTGGGGCTAATCGAATCTAGAGTAACGGGGGGTTTATCAAACGACCCTTGGTTACTACTGAGGCTGATTAGAACATGCCAGACAGGATATGAGAGGCAAACACTGACGTCTGATGACAGTGATCGGAATGGTCTGGTATGAGTTGGTATTGGTATGGTAAATACCGCCAAGACTTGGTATGGTTTGGAGAAATCTCAATACCATGGTATTTGTTTGTTTGTTTATTTATTTTTCGTCTGGGTGGCTGTAACGAAGCCAGATCTCCTACTGGAGCAAAAGACGTGCTGAGCTAGCTAGGTACAGGGAAACCCCGCTTCCTTCACCATCCAGCATACCAATGGCACAAAAGGTGCTGTATTTCTCAAGCCCGTCACCCGTCAGCGGGTTCGGGGGCAATCTATTGTCGAACTTTTTCCACCGACCAGAATTCTCTCGCGCGTCACTACATCTGCTGACGCAGTCCACAATCTCCAGTAACCAAGTTGTAGCTCGTAGTCGACTGTCGCGGCGGCAGGGAAGAACCTCGGAATTTGGGGTCCATGACGATTTATGAATAGAAGTGCAGGGTGATTGACTGTAGATTTGCTAGCAAGGCGCTCTCGCGACGCGTGCCCATCGGTCAGCATTCCACTCCAAGAACGCCGTCTTTGCCAACCAAATATCCTCTGAAAAGCTTTTGACTTGGCTGACTTCGCCTGCTTGAATCGCCAGTCACCTTCTTGGCATCCATCATCGTCTCCGACTTCCACGCTCGCTTGTTTGGCACCAGCTGCGCCAACGGACGCCGAGGCGGCTTGAGGAGCAAAGCCCGTTCAAAGTCGATCACCATAACCCTGTTTGTCTCAGGATTGAATAACATGTTTGCAAGTCGCACATCTTTGTGGACCACGCCCTCTCGATGCATGGCTCTCAACGACCGAATGGCCTCGTCTTCGAGCGGCCTGTCCGTGTCGCCAATTCTCTGTGCTCTGTCGATGCTGCAGCCTCCCCAGGACAGAAATGTCATGTGCACTACGTAGGCCCGGTGGTCATAGTAGTAAGTCTTGTTCATCGATCCAAGGTCAATGGCACCCAGGAAAACAGGCACGTGGACGCCTTGGATTGGTTTGAGACGCTCGTAGACAGCAGCCTCGTGCTCGAGATCTTTGATGAAAGCCCGCACCGTGCCCTTGCTGACAAAGGTGTAGCCATGCGCAAGTAGGGTCACTTGGAAAACCACACCCCGCGCACCACCCTCCCCCAGTGGCCTGATCCCGTCGTCGAGCGACTGTTTCAGCTGCTTCCAGAGTAGGCGAAGCCACTCCTTGTGATCGACAGGATGACGTGCGCGGGCGGCGGGAGCACAGCTCTTGCCGTGAAGTGCCACGTTCGGGCACTTTGGGTCGAGAAAACCACCCTTGACCATCCCGACAAGACATTTCTGCGTACAGTACTGCCGACCCTGCTCGCCGCCTCCTCCTCCGCGCGGCCGTAACGCCAGTAACGCTAGTCGCTGGCTCCGCCTAGTTCCTTGTCTTGTGTTTCGTCCGCTTGGCGTAGGCGTGTCCGGTGGCCTGGGCGCCGACTCGTCATCAGATGGTTCCTGCCTGTCGTCCTTCCTCAACGACCCCTCGCCAGCCTGGCACGCGGCTGTTCGACGTGTCCTCTTGCGAAGCAAGGCCGGCGACCGATTGACATCCTTGTAGGTGGTAGGTTCATGGCCAGGTGAGTAGTCTGATGACGCCGATCGTTCATTTTCTGGGATAGAACGCAATGTCGATTCGAAGTCCTCAGCCCACGTCTTCAAGTTCTTCATGGCTTTTAGACGTTCCTCCTGCCTATTCCCCCGTCGTTCTCCAGGCGAACCGAGAGCCATAAGGGTGAACGCCAGATATTGACCGACAGCCGTGCATATATGGACGTTGTTTGGATGTGCCGACACCTCCGGACCAGGCTCTGCTAGGTGATAGTACAGCGTCTCAGGTTCGTCCAAGTCAACCTTGAGAAACACGATGGCCTCGCCAGTAGTAAGAAGACCATACCGGTATGTTCCTGGAGGGTGTGGGTGTTTTCCGGCTCGGCACGCTCGTGCGAACTCGGGCCTATTTGAGATGTTTGTCAGCAGGGTTTTTATAACCTCAGGGGAGACGGTTGATTCTATGGCTTACAGCTGCACTGGTGGTTAAAGAATTTTCGGAGCACACGATCATAAACGCCGCTTTGTGCACGTAAGAAATCAGGACCGCCAGCCGTATCCTGGTTGGAAATCGCCTGGAGGAAATCGCTAAGGATCAAATCCTCGGGCTCATCCGAGGGTAATCCAGATAGATCCGACCACACAGATGAGTTCGACCTCGACAAAAGAAGGCTACCTCTCGATTGGGATGATGATGAGGAGCTATGGTGTCGACTAGAGCTAGGTGATGTTAACGATGGTGTCATCGGTTGTGATGCGGCATCATCCTCCAATACGGAGGCCTCGGACCTGTTATCCTCTTCGTCTTCTGTTAAGAGATTAACATTAGACAGGGCTGAAGATGACAAGGGTAGGACGCTTGTTTCGATATCAAACTCCGGCTCAGACTCAGGTGCCGGCACCGACGAGGGTCTGGGCTCGTTGTCCGGTATATCAGCAGGCAGGGACAAGGACGGTGTCGCATCGTCTCGAAGGCTCAAAGCAGAGAGCTCATGAGTGAATGGTAGATCTTGACATTCTGTAGCTTCTTGGAAGATTTGTTGTAATCTTGTAGCATGCCGTCGATCGCGGTATCGTTGGACACGGAGACGTGTCTGCGAGCAGGGTGATACGATATGGTCTACCTCGTAACGGCTGACGGGCGTCGCAGCTATTTGTTCACTTTGCAAAGGTGTCCTAGAGTCTGGGGTTTCCGCTGCAGAGGTCTCTTCATCCTCGTTAGTTTCGGCTGCTTCCCGGTAGCCTATGTTTGCAGAGTATGGCGTCGCAACACAGATTGTATCGGCAGGTATTTGTTCGCTAATCGGTCGCACGGGTGCTCGCAGTCGCGCGGTTGTATCCGGTCTGTGAAATGCCCCATCCGCTAAGATGATTGATTCGTCAATCGTCAAGGGCGGTTCACTAGCGAGACGTGGGCTTCGGCGACGCGAGCGAGTGGCGTGCAACGGCGGCTGTCTGTCAATTGGGAGTGGGTCGGTTCGGCTAGACGGCTGGCCATCATTACCTATCGATAATTATAAGTAAAGTCACGTAGAGTACGGATGGAAAGATGGAGAGACATGCTTGAAACAACTGGATCCTCCAGGATTGTTTCCGGGAACGATTGGCTGACTATATGGGTCTCGGCATCTTCTATCTGTTTAGCCTGGCGGGCTACCAGACGCTGCTGTCGCTCTCGTTCTCGCCTACGAGCGGCCTTTTCTGCCTTTTGGCCTTCTGTTAATGGACGACGACCCATTCTAGCGCGCGTTGACAGAGTTGTCTTTGTGGAACAAGGAGAGAAATAACGAATAATAGAATGCTCTACTTGATGTGTTTGTTTACTTGTTTACTTGTTTATTTACTTGAACCTCACGTCTATATGCAACAGCAGGGCCTACTTTCGAGTTCACGCTTTCTTTGCTTTTTCCTATGTGACGTTGCTGATCTACACAGTATAATGAGTGCTGATAGGAAGTTTGAGATTAAGAGGGTAGAAACTAGCAGGGGTGTAGCGTTTGAGAAAACAACCAGCTGAAAATTTACGGTACATGGACGAACCTAGGGTAGACATGGTCGTAAATAATTCTAAATGTCTATAACAAATACAAATAAAAAATCAGCGATGATTTTAGGATAAATTAATATGACTACTGATACTTATAACGTTATACTTTGTTTGATGTCCTTTCTTGTTGGGGGGGGTTTTTCTTTTATCCTTCCTTGGCTTGATAAGCTAAGTGATTTCTTTAATAAAATAAGATATTTGTCGATATTGTTTTTCATATTCCACTGTCAAACATCGAAATCATAATGATATGAAGTAAAACGAGATACCTGACGCTCGATTTATGCCATGGCCGAGGGCTGAGAGATATTGAACGATGAATTCTTCAGTCCTGCAAATATCGTGACTTTCCTGTAGGAGTTTTGATTGATCACGAGTCACCTTGAGCGCCAAGCTAGCAGGCAGAGGAAATTAGGGAAAACGTCTTGACTCGTGTATTAAATAAGGAAAGGAGTGACTCTAATGAACCTTGATGCGTAGTCGTAATTTTTGTACGGTCATTGTATATTGTATGGCATCTCCAGACTCGTTATTCTTAGACTGGATGCGACTTTACTCCCAACCCTAGCATCCTGGTCAATTTATCGGCAGGGTTGGGTAGAGTGGGGTCTGTACGTTCAGTTATTCGATATTCTATTGGTTCGGTGGGTCGACCGTTCAGTTAAACGCAATACCATTGGTCTTCGGTATCAGTCACTAAAAAATGTAGGATAGACGTACTGACAAAGGATAACACGATTTAGACATTATAATACCTGGCTGATGCGAGGTACCATGGTTTCATTGGGCTATATAGAGTAATATTTATTGGGCCTTTATTTAAACTGACATTATATGGTCGCCATCGGTGTAAGGATCGAAGGAAGCTAGATTCTAGCTGGTATCTTTTCTGTGTCTTCTAGGACCTTTACAAATAGTGAATCTAGTTGAAGAACAGTGCGATGATTCTCAACGCTAAGTGCTGTATAGACAATTGTCGAGAACAAATGGAAAAAAATCGGGCATCGAGAAGAGCAATTGTTGAGAGTATTGAGTACTGACACAGGTGCTCGAAGTAAGGTTAGCTGAGAGTGGATAGTGGAGACATACGTTCAGTTATTCTTGATAGGATTGGCCGCAATGGCAAGCCACTTGCAGGGTTGTAACGGTACGTACCGAGCAACGTTTGGGTCTAGAGTTAGAAAACCTCTGAGAATGGGAAGGAAAGTACGAAGAAATGCGCAACACGGATCTAAAATGTCTAAAACGAGTGATAGTGGTTGAATTACATTCTGGGCTATCGTTGGACATGACTTACACATCATCTTTCGCAGTGGCGGATTTGTTGTGGATTTTTATCTGTGGTATTGACCTGCGACTGAAATCTCACTGACATTCATGACCATCTCAACCCTGCCCTTACTTACAACACTGATGCTGTGGCCTGCATGGCAATTAAACCTTATTATTTTCTTTTTTTTTTTTTTCGGCAGTTACAGGTTTATGGGTTGCCAGTATCACAGTGTGCACTGGTCCGCATAGGCCAAGAGGTAAAAAAAAAAAACAGTTTCTTGCAACATCAATTAGCTTAAAGGCCTTATAGATAAGAAGCAAGAAATAACTAAAAGCAAGATACTTATTAGTGGTTTTTGAGTCTACTGCATATGTAATGATGTTATTGTAAGGAAAAAGTTTACAGTTGGCGTCTCTCGTGAGTGGTATTATGATCGTGCATTTACTATATAGTATACTGATCGTATGTATTGATATGCCATGGAGCTGGTATGCTGAATTATCAGATTCGTTGCATCACGAATTATGTTAGTAAAGCTATCTATGTCGTTCAAGATTGAAAGGTAGATTCCAGTGGTTGGCTTTTCGCGCTAAACCCAATTGAATTAAATGTGAGCCAAGACTTCCAGGCCGATCCCGCGCTATACCTAATTGAATTAAATGTGAGCCAAGACTTCTAGGTGGAGCATCACGACCATCAACCTCATTTCCATCATTACATTTTAAAACTCCATAAGTAATTCCAGAAAATAGCTATTAAGTCTGGGAAACCTTTAATTAGCTTGAAATGGTCTATTTGAGATTGTGGGTATAAGATATTATTATATTTTGAGAAAAGTGTACCCTGAAACTCCCACGAACCTTTTTGGCTAGCGCTTAGTCCCTTATCTGTGGAGTAATTAGTTAAATCCTATGATAGGTTATATTGTTAGCAGATAGGCGTAGAGGCCATTCATCTGCTAAGGAAGTTGCCTTCGAAGTGTCACGTCTCTTAATGGTAACTTCAATGCGTGTTAGGCTTGATCAATTTAAAGAAGTTTTATTGAAAGCTGGTGAGATAAGTTCTATGTACTGCTAAAGGAGTGTATATATACTAGAGGTCTTCGTGAGGACCGATAGTGTGCTGGCGTCGGTCCCCTCAGGACCGATATTGTTTATGCATCGGTCTGTAGGACCGTTGAACGAGAGTCGTCGGTCCTTATCTTATCTTTGGACCGAAAGTATTGGAAGGTCGGTCCAATGTGAGGTGGTGGGTCCGTTCCTGTGATTGGAGAAAAATAATGAGGTACACGTGATGTAACCGCTAGGGTCGTAACACGATCTCTCCCCTCCGTTGGGTCTTGTCCTCAAGACCTGCATAACCGTCGTTTCTTCCATCCGTTGGTCGTGAGTCAAACCTAGTCTTGTTTTTTTATTTTCAATGCTGACAAAATGTCAGGTCGTGTTTCCAAAAGCAAACCTCATCCGAAAACGTTAGAGGCCGTCAAACTTTCTGAGTACATTGTCAGGTTTGGTGACGAGATCATGCCGTGTTCCCGTTGTTTCCGCAAGGGCCTTTCTTGTCAGGTCAAAGGCGATCAATCTCATCGGTGCCAGAATTGTACTGAGGCCAAGGTGGTGTGCGATGGTTCGGGTGTTGCTTCCTACTGTATGTTCCGGTTTTTTTTTTTTTTTGTTTTCTGTTTCTGATGTTGTTCTGACGTTCTTTTCTTCGAATAGTGGAAAAGAACATGAAAGCTCGCGTTAAGTTGGAGAAGGAGGAGAGCAAGCTGAAAAGGCTCTTGAAGCTGCTATGGCGAAATTGGCTCGTATTCGCAGTCAGAAGCGTTTGTTGAAGAAGAAGGGTGATGAGTTGTTTGCTCGTGGGATGCAATCCCAGGAGGAGTCTGGTGAGCTCCAGGACGAGTCCGTGGTGATTTCTAATGCTCAGTCCCTTGGGTGCCGTGGACATGATCGATTGGAATTCTATTTTGGGCGACGTTCCTTTTTTCGAGCCCGGTTGATGAAAAATCCTTCAGAAGTCGCTGGGCATTAACGAGGTGTTTTGGTGGTTCCCATGTATTTTCATTTTCTGGGTAGTTTTTCCATTTTATCAAGTATTCTCTTTGACCGTTTATTTTGCGGGTGTCCCTGATAGCCTCTGCTTCATAGACTTCTGGTCCTGAGATTTCTCGTGGTTCGTTGCCTGTTTTGACTTGTATTGTGTCCGCTGCTGATTCGAGTAATGAAACGTGAAAGATCGGATGGAGCCTAACTTTCGGTGGTAGGTCCAGTTTGTAGTTGTTTTCTGAGATTTTTTGTAGTACCTTGTAAGGTCCGATGAATTTGTAGTCCAATTTGTGACTTGGTCAGTCTGTTTTGATGTTTTTTGTGGCTAGGTAGACCATGTCTCCCTCCGAAAAGGTTGGTCCCTTTAACCGTTTTAGGTCGTAGTAGTTTTTCATGCGTTTTCTAACAAATTCGAGTTCTGTTTTCATTTCTTCGTGTAGGTTTTTGAGGTCATCACTTTTGAGTATGGCGGCTAGGTTAATTAATTTTTCTTGTTGTGTATCGTAATATGCATTCAGTGTAAATCTAAAATTGGCGTAGGCTGGTATAAGCTTCGTACTTTCGTTGTATGCGGTATTATAGGCGAGTTAGGCTATTAGTAGTTTCTCAACCTAATCGTTCTGTTCGTAGTTGATATAACACCGTAGGTATTGTTCAAGTACTTGATTTATTCGTTCGGTTTATCTATCGACTTGCAGTCGAAACGCTGTCGTAAGTCGGTGGTTTAGTCCAAGTCGTGCTATAAGTGATTGCCAAAATGTTACTGCGAATGTAGGTCCTCTATCCGAAAGGATTTCTGTAGGTAACCTATATACGCTAACAATGTATCGGTAAAAAACATAAGAAAGTTCTTCTGCATCTATTACTTCTCTGTAGGGTAGGTAGTAAGAGAACTTTGTAAGTCGGTTAACAATAACTATGATACTATCATAGAAGATTCCGGTTAAGGGTTCTTCTGACAAGGGTAGTTTGGTTATAAAGTCTATTATAATCAAATCCCAAGGTCGTTGTGCTACTAGCAAGGGTTGTAGTTGTCTATAAGGTTTGTGTCTTTGCGCTTTTGTTTTTGCACATAAATCGCATTGTTTTATAACCTTTTTAACTTGTCCCTTTTTGAAATGGCGGTAGCCTAGTTCTTAAAGTCGTTTCATTGTTTTCGTGACTCCTTGGTGTCTATGTAATAGGTGTGCATGGATTTCATAGATGAATTCTTGTTCTACTCTTTCTTGCTTATCTTAGTCTGTGAGGGATTGTATTAGGTATCTCCATCCCTGTGGTTTTTTCTTGCAGATTGGGCATTTGTCTATAATTTGTCTGATTCGTTCGTCTCTTCCTGATCCGAAATACCAGGAAAGATGGCTTGCGCTGGCTTCTTCGGGTTTCTTGTGCATATCTCGATGGTGTTCTTTCAATTATTGCATGGAGATATATTTCTTGAATCCGATGTAGCGTTGTTTTTCTTCTTCTGTTATTCCTTTGCGGGTTAAGGCGATGGTTTTGATAGGTTGTGTGAACTGATATTCTCCCTTAGAGTTGGTTTCCAAGAGTTGTTCCCTTGGTCTTGACAGTTCCAGTGTCAAAGTCTGGTCGTCGACTAATGGCGTCTGCGCGTCCATTGTCTGTTCCTTTACAGTGCGCTATGGTGAAGTCGAATTCACATAGGTATTCGGCGTAGCGTAATTGTCGTCGGTTTAGCTCTTGCGTCGTTGCAAAGTAAGCTATGTTTTTGTGATCGGTGAACACTTTCACTGGGTGTTTGCTTCCTCTGAGGTAGTGCCTGAATTCCTTAAAGCAGTTGACGATAGCTAGGAATTCTTTGTCATAGATGGGGTAGTTGAGTTCTGCTCCGTGCATCTTATGAGAGTAGAAAGCAATAGGGTGTAGTACACCGTTGTCGTCTCGTTGTCCTATTTGTCCTCCCAAGGCGAAGTCGGAAGCATCGGTCTCGAGTTCAACTTGCCGGTCGGGGTCAAACATAACAAGGACGGGTTCGCTTGTGATGGCTGATTTAAGCTTCTCGAAAGCTTCTTGTGCCTTGTCGTTCCATTGGAATTGTTTATCCTTTTTGGTGATTTCCGTGAGTGGGATAGCGGTTTTACTGAAGTCTTTGATGAATCGTCGGTAGTAGTTGGCGAATCCTAAGAAGGATTGGGTTTCTTTTACCGATGTTGGGACTTTCCATTCAGCGACTGCTGCTATCTTTCGTCTGTCCATCCTGATTTCGTTGTGCGAGATTTCATGTCCTAAGTACGTTACTTGAGACTGATGAAAGTGACTTTTGGTGGGTTCGACGAGCATGTTGGCGTCTTGCAGTGCTTTCAAAACCTTGTGGACGTGTTCTGTGTGCTCTTCTTCTGTGTCAGAGAAGATGAGGATATCGTCTAGGTAGCAGACTACAAAGATGTCAAGGTATTCTCGAAGTACGTTCGTGATCATGCGTTGGAATACTGCGGGTGCGTTGGTTAATCCAAAAGGCATAACCAAATACTCGAATAGTCCGTATTTTGTTCGGAAGGCTGTTTTCCATTCGTTGCCTTGTTGTTGTCTGTGGGTTAGACGGTCACGGTCAGTGCGAGGCGAGGCAGCGGCTACGCTGCTGTAAGTAGGCTTGGGGATGGTAGGTCCGGCACTGGAGAGCTCTCGTTTCCAGGAGTCAAGGAAGCTGTCGGCAAACTGTTGAGCGAAACGTCGTTGCGGTCCGGTAGTGAATTGTTGTGCGGCTTCTTCGAACTTGGCGCAGAAGGCCTGGAATACCATAAGTTTGGCATTGTACTCCTCTACGCGTTCGCGCGCGAGATCATTGGCTGATTTAATGATAGAGACTGGTTGCTGTTCAAAGGTCGATGAGGGGCTGGCGCGCTCAGCTCCTTCCGTAGCTGCAGCAATGGTAGAGGCATTAAGTGGTGAGGATGGTGTCTGAGCCATCCGCCTGGGACCGGGTGAAACACCAATGGTGCCGTTCACGGCCGCAGGGCTGTTCTGTAAGAGGGCTGCACGGGCTCCTCGGTTCAGATTGGCGGGAGTGTGGATCCCTAAATCGAAGGGGTCCGGAGCAGCGGGTGTTGTTTATCATTGACGCAGTCAGTGCTGGGTGAAAAATGTATTTTTTTATGAAACTTGGTTGTTTCTTACTGAGCTGAGAGTTATTCTCGGGTTTATATCTCTAGATAATTGTATCTAGGACTTTAAACTTTAAATCTAGGACTTTCAGACTAACAGTCTGAATCCTGAAGGGAAGGGGGATCCCCGGACTTTTCCAGACAGCGGGCGGGTTCGTCGTAGACGAAGCCATCCCCGCGGCTTGCGGCTGCGCAAAGCGCAAGTCGAGGCGTTTGTTGTGCACTTGTTAAGGATTTAGGCGTAGACAGGGCCACTTTCTTAACAGTTGTATGTCAAGAAAGTGTGATGACAAAGGAAGGTGTGGTAATAAATACTTGTATGTATGTATGTATGTGTATTTTTCGTCCGGGGGGCCGTAGGCCCCGAAAAGTCTCCTACTGGAGCACAGGACGTGCTGGGCTAAACTATCTAAAATCGCTGCCGTGCCGATCCTCGCTCAGGTCATCTGCAAGGCCTTTTGCGTCGGAGCCGTATACATGCTCGAGCTTTTTCTCTACTCATCCCCCCAAAAGGCACCTCTCTACCCGTAGCTTGCCCTACAGTAGTTGTCGGTGAAGCACGTCCCATTGGACATCAATACAATTGATCTTAGCAGAGCTTCCCTCCAGCAGCGTCTCCCATCTAGTTCATCCAGCATATCATCGGCACAAAGGCGCATTTACTTTCAAGAGGTCATCCCGTCAGCGGGATCTATTCCTCTCCAGCCTAGAATTCTCTTGCACAGATAGATCAAGTAGCTTTCCGTACCCTGAGGCAGGCTGTAGTGATGCAATTTCTTGTACACGTACGTACGTACGTACTGTATTTTAGCCGCTGTACGTACGTACAACCTTATTGTACGTACAAATATGTACCATACAAATGTCCCCCTTCCTTTTTAGGTAATACTGGGAACTTAGTAGGCTTCTCACGGTCCTCGTCTTCTGCCATTTTGGCCTCAAACCTCTGATTCCACCTCAGTGCCAACCCCCAATATATCACCCGTCGACTGTAATACACCCTCCCACTCAAAATCTCCACTGGTGGAGGCCATCACACCATCCATCCAGACCTTCTTGCCCTGCGCATTCACAAATAACTCGAGATATGAATCTTCGAGTTCTAGCCAGTCCTTCTCCTCAAGATCCGCCCAGCGCTTTTTATGGGCGTACTTCTGATCCTTAAGGCGATCTAATACGCGGTGGTTCATAAAAATGAAAGCCTGCATGTCAGCGTGCATGGGCGTAAGGCGATTTCGAGCTTTCGTGTGTATGAAATTAATAGCAGAGAAACTTCGTTCTGAGGGCACAGAGTTCGCAAGCGTGTTCATTACCTTCACGGCTACTCTAGCCAGAATCGAACCCTGGTTGAGGAGGCACTGCCACGCCATTGCTGGCTTGAAGCCATCATCGTATACAGCGCTGTGCTTATTAAACAAGCCGTCTGGGCCGCCTGTACGCATTCGGAAGTGTGTGAATTCGGAAAAGGCACGGTGATATTCGTCGTCGTTTTTCAGCTGTTTCTGCATATACTCTTGTACGCGCGCAAAGACGCTAGGCGGCAGTTTCGAATTTGGACCTGTTGTATCAGGCCGGAGGGCATCGGCGATCCAATGTATATCGTACGTCTGCTTATCGAGCCGGGCTTTGAATATAGCGTCAATGTCGTCCCACGGAATATCAGGAAACTGATCAGCCTCTCCCATCTCAGACCATTTGCTTTTGATTTGCAGCCAGCGATTTACAACGTGTGCGATTCCCGCCCCATCAGCCTCGGAAGCGTGTTGAAATTCGTTCACGGGTTTTAGCACAGCGATCGCAGCCTCCAGTTTTAGCCAGAAGCTGTTGTCTTTGATGATTCGAACCGCTTCGGGCAGGAGAACGGGGCAATCTTGAGATCGCAGCTCATCCCGTACGTCTTTTCGAATAGACCAGTCTCTGGCAGGGTCTCGAGAACGGAGGAGGGAGAAGAAAGAATTGTACTGAGAACCCCAGCGTGTAATTATGCTATTCGGAACGAGCGAGTTAGTATATCGATTTCTCAGTCACAGCTAACGATTTACCGTTACCTTCTGATCAGCGCGCGAGTTACTCCGTTCCACCTTGTGCGTTGGCACATTCTCAATCTTTGCAATTGTAATTTAGACCGTGAGAAGAACTTGAGAAGGGTGCTGACGTTATTACAGAGATCCTCAAAGAATGGAAGAAGAAGGATATCTTTAATTAGAAGCTGAAGGCCGTGAGAATCGCATAGAGAGAAGTTGATATGTGAGAGCTCTGGGAATCTCCCTAGCAAGCCGTGTACAGAGCGCATCGTGTTTTCGGTATCTGTACAGATAGAATTGATTCTGGAGAAGATCACCGCCGCACAGTTGCTGCATTTCTCCCCATATCAGCTTCACCCAATTCTCCGCTGTGTGCTGTTCGTCTCCCGTGTCAAACGTTTTCCAGTAGAAGGCTGGGCCGTCTGGTAGCTGTACCGAGATATTAACGATTCTGTGACCCGAGACATTATCTGAAGCGTCAAATATGATGTTGAGCCATTCTGAGCTGGTAATGCGTTTGAAAACCTCGTCATAGAGTTCCTGATAGAAGTCGGGAAGAATTCTCGTGATGGCGGCGCGGCTAGGAGGCTTCCAGCCAGGCTTAATGCGAGTGAAGAAATAACGCCAACGGCGGCTCTCGAAGAGGCTGAAGGGCCGACCACCGGCGATTACAGCAGCGGCGGCATCATAGGCATAACTGTGACTCTCGTCCTGCGAGATATGCTGAATTCCGACCTCGGTTATCTTCTTTTGTATGGCTTCTGAGTAGGAGGGAAGATAGCCAGCGTTATCTTGAGTTTGACGCTCTTGTCGCTGCTTGGCTTGCCATTTCTCACACGCAGCGAGATGCTCTTTCGGTCTCCCAACAGAGGTCGCTGCAAAATCTTTTTGGCAGTGACGGCATCTGTATCGCTTGCTTTTCTTGGAGTTAGAGCGGCCGAGGTCGATAAACTGTCGCCAAACGAAGGCAGCGTTAGCTTGGGTGGGCGCCATCTTTTTGGCGATACCTTCAATCAGGAGAGAATGGCAGAGTGTGTTGAGCTGCTCAGCCAACGGAGTTTTGTACAGCCCCCCGTATTTGTACAATAAATACTACGCCACCCCATGCACATTGGAGCGGCGATGGGGCGCATGGGGTAGCCTCAGCCGAAGGCCGTGTGTCCGCGGGCCGGGAAGCTATTACTACTACTACGTACTGATCCAGTGCCATGGCCATTCTTGGTATTATATATCATGTAAGGACTCCGTGTAAGAACCTGTCGTTTCCTAAGCTCCTGATCCCTCATCTTCATCTTCATGCCATCCGGGGGAGACCCGTAGACCAGGTGATTACGATCAAATGGCGCATCTAACATCAAACCCTCAAGCGTTTTTACACGAGAGACAGCCACGTAGCTTAAACCGGTCTGAAAGTCCCGGCAGGAGAGATCCGTCACGATCATATCTTCTGTGATGCTTTGTGACTTGTGCACGGTAATAGCGTAGCATACGATCAGGGGAAACTGCGTGCGAGCGCAGAGAGTGGCTCCGATGAGAAAGTCTCTCTCAACTGGGAGAATTGGGACAATCTTTTTGCCATCGGGGGTGGTCAGGAACACCGGTCCGTTGTACTTGTCAAACTCCATCATGATAACACAAGGAGGATCTTGGATGGGGTCAGCCCCGGGTGCCCAGCCGATGTCGTAAACCGTACCGCGAGCGCCGTTGCAGAGGCCAACGGGCTGCCAAAGGTTAGACGTCAGCATCAGACGAGCGCCAATGCATATAGGGATCTGCTTCGCAAGGTTGCCCGCCTTGTCATCAGGGGCAGCAGCCGCACCAGGGCCGACGTTCTTAGCTTTGACCTGGACGACTGGCCGGCCGAGGCGGTCGAGGTGATAGTGGTTATACTCGTTCACCCTATCTTTGGTAGCGTATACTCGCAGGGCGCTGGAAAACCTCGCGACCTCTCGATCGTCTAGTTTTGCCTGCACGCGGGTGGACAGGAGCTTCCAAGACTCCATAGATAGTTGGAGCAGCCGCAGTTCCCCGAGAGCTGTGCGAAACGCCTCCTGGTCGTCGCCGCGCTGCCTCTGAACAACCTTCAAGAATACTGATTTATCGAAGCGCCTATATGCGTTCCTGCCCTTGATCTCTACTCCCTGCACCTCTTTGTCGTAACAAAGCGGCTTCTGTAGCACAGGGGGAAGCTGGAAGAAGTCACCAACCAAGAGGATGTTCAGGCCGCCAAAGAACTCCTCATTCCTGTTCGGGAACGCCTCGCGGAGACGGTCATCGATCCACGATAGCTGACGCAGTCCTAGCATGCTCTTCTCATCGATGATGAGGTACTTGATATCCTTCAGCTTCTTCTGGAGCTGGGTCTTATCAACGGGAGATAGAGGCTTGAAGTCCTTATTGATTGGGAGGTGTAACAGGGAGTGCAAGGTAGTGCCCGATATCTGGTTTCCTGCGACGCCCGTTGGCGCAGCACGCCAAACAGGTGTCCCCCTCCCCCCTGTCGCGGATTGGAGGTGCGCGGAGAGCAGGTTAATGAGGTATGACTTGCCAGTGCCGCCTCCGCCATCCACATGGAGTAGCAACTGAGAGGGATCCTGGGTCAGGAAGTGGCCCATCACCGTATCGTATACTATGCGCTGCTCTGGATTTAGGGAATCGCGAGCCTCCAAGGGCTGATCATCCACATCAAGGTCAAGGGTGTTTTCCGCTTTGCGTTGCTTCCAGTAGTCGCTGTTGAGAATGCCATCATCGGCATACCGCCCAACACGAGGGGTCCAATCGTAATTGATGTCAATGTCTCGGCGGCCGAGGATGTCGATGTCCTCTTCCTCCAGTGGGCGGTCAGGTAGCATGCGGGCGAGTTCATGCCAGTCCTCCTCCGCGATGGGCTCCTCATGGATCTCAAGCTCAAATTCATCCTCCTCTGCCGTCAATTCATCTGTATCTGGTTCCCCATAATGATCGTCCGCATGGGTATCATGGTGCTGTCTGCAGTGCATGTACGCAGCCGTGAAGGAATCGAACCGCTGCCCGCCCACAACGAGCAACTCTTCTGGAGAGCGATGTGGATGAACCATCATCAATTTAACACGGCAGAAGTCGTTAAACTGGGAAGAGGCCTCCATAGACTTGTATCGAGGGAAGTAAGACAGGACTCTCTTCTTCGCGTGAGCAGCGAGTCTCCTCCACGTGTTGAGATTGTACGATTGCAGGTATTCGAGATAGGTTATATCCTCATGCTGGTCCTTTCTCTCTAGATATTTCCTGTAGCTGCCGATGGCCTCGTTGACATCTCCGTCCACACGATACGAACGTGCCTGTCGCTCCAACGGACGGCAGTCCACGGTGACAACCATACGGGTGCCTTCTTGCAGCGGAATGTTAAGCAGCAGATGGGAAATCTCCTGCGCCGAGTAATCTCTCTCGGCAATCAGCTTGTTCATCAGGCGAGAGGAGAAGGACAACAGGGGCTGAACGTGCGATGTGTGAGGCAAGACCTGGTCTGCAAGCCTGGCGAAAGACTCGGTCTTCTTCTCAGATTTACTGCAATACTTCGCAGCGTACGTAATAACCGCCTGTAAGCTGGTGCAAGGAGATATGTCGATATTGGCTAGCCAGCCTAGGATAATCGCAGGATTGAAGTTATTCATGAGGCTGTCATTCCGGGCCGCCTCAAAGACATAGTACGACCTGCCTTCCTTCCTGATCACTGCGGCCAGCTCCCGCAAGGCACGAGGGAAGTCAAAACGACACTCCCTCTCTGGATTGGCAACGTTTGCCGCCTCGATATCCGCAGCGGCACCTTCCATGTCCCTCGCCAGATCACCGGTTCTCTTCCTCACGCGCAAGCAGTACGTGGTATTGCACTTGTGGCGCTGGCAGCGGTTGACGATTTGTGAGAGCCGCAGGAATGTCATCTCTATGCTCAGGGGATCCACGCTCAGGGGATTACCCTCACCCTGAGGCATAGTCCTACTCGGCTCAGGGTTAATGGCAGTGACGTGGAATCCCCATGTGCGTGCAAATACATCACGAGCCGCTTCGTCCTCCATGTCGGCCCCTGGACAATTATCCATCCAGTACAGGCCGTGGTTGTGTGGGCTACCACGGCCTTGCCATTCGTACCGATCCCAGTAATCTGTGATGCTGAACTTCTTACTTAGCACGATATCCCGAAAGAGGGTGTATCGGCGGTAGAAGTGGAAAGCAGCAATGTGAGGGTTCTGCCGCAATAGGCGGCGCGATAGAGCCATCCTCTCCGGCTCGGTGGCGGCTAGCCAGTCGTCATACTGGGGCATGTGCTGGTAGAGACTCCGCCAGTGTAAATCTGCCGGGCTAAACGTGATGAATGCACCAGGACAACCAAGGTTATAGGCATAGGCCTCGAGGTCCTGCCTCTTTTTGTTCCAGAATGGACGCGTACCGCGAATAGACACCGCATGCCTTGTGATCGAGTTGATCAGCGCCTGCGCCTCGGGGTCCTCGCTGTGTTCCAGCGCCTGAATAAGTTGCTCTCGCGTCAGCGGCTGCTGTCTCCCATCATGTTGCTTCACGAAGAATCTGGACCGCGAACGTGCTTGTGACCGCATTAGCGTGTTGAAGGCGACGAAGCGGAAGGTCGGGTGGCGTGCAAAACGCCCGTCGTGCCAGCGCATCGCGTGCTCGACGTAATCCTTGTAATCAATGGAGCGCAATCGAGGTTCAACAAAGTCGGCTCTACCGTCAGGAAAGAGGCAGGGAAACGCCAAGGAGAGTAGGGCATGAGAGCGATTGAACTCATTAATGGGTGTGTGTCGTATATTCGGGAGCTGCAGCTCGTGTTGCGCCTGCGCCTGGAAGCTTGTGGAAAGCTCTGAATCAGCTTCCGACTCTCCGGCGAGAATAGACCGCAGAGCATCGAGCTCCGTGTCCTTTGCCAACATGTCTGGCACTGCAGCCTCGTCCTCCAGGTCAGGCTCTGCCTCCTGATCTTCCTCGGGTCCAACATCCGCAGCCTCCACCTGACTCTGGGGGATGGCATCCAGGACATTGCCATCTTGGGGCAATTGATTTAGCCTCTCTTCGTCGATGACGACGCATCGATACCCAGGATGATGGCGCCGGAGGTAGTCTAGCCATATGACAACCGGCTGGCGGCGGACACGGAACTGGCGGGTGAATTGCCGACTAAGAATTGCGTGGGACGACGTATTGGCAGGACGTAGTAATACAATGTTCAACTCCTGCGGCAGAAGCGGGAGCTGGTTGTACACTAAGCCAACCTCACGGAGAAAGTGAACTACGTGCCCCCGATACTTGTACTGCTGCCCTCGCACAAGCATAATGTTCACGTGGACGTGAACACGAGCAATCAAAGACTCTTCGGTAGGCGTAAGCTGGGGCAACCGGGCCGGTACAGGGCCAAAGTCGAGCTGATTATCCGCAGAGAAGAAGTACGGCTCGTCGGGGTGGCGTTTCTCATCTTTTCGATAACAACGCGCACAAATGCCATCGCAATCGATCTTCATCTGGAACCAACACTCCCGGCATCGACCGCAAAACTGCATTTGGTCATTGTCCAGCTTTGTCCAGAACTCGCGGAGGATTGCCTTATCGCGACCAGTCAAGGCGCAAGCCTCAAGGTCGCCATTCCACACCGGATCTTGCGCATGAAAGACCGCCGATTCTTCAGGTGGAATTATCACTGGACTCCGAATACGCCGTGGCGGCATCGACGATCGAGTTTGCCTTCGAGATTTTCTTGGCCGCCCTCCTGTACCAGGGGCAGGACCACGGCGACCACGCCTTAGCTGTGCGGAAGGCTGCCGCAAGCGATGGCGAAGAGGGCTTCCATCCACGCAATCATTATCGTCGTTCTCGTCTTCGTCCCCTAGATCGGAATCAGACTCTACCCCTAATTGTTTGAGGTACCTCCGTGGTCGATCAGGTGAAAGCAGCAAGTTGAAATAGTCATCGGCGTCAATATCAGATTCAGAGAACTGTCCCCTGTCATCCCCTTCCTTGATTATCCCATCCCCATCTAGAAACCCACTCGGTCGTAGTTGATCTTGACTCCCATCTACGTTCCGTGGTTAGCCTGAACAAACTACTGGGGCCACAGAACAAGGATACCTTCTCCAGGACCCTCAAAATCTTCCAAGAAGCCAAGTTGAGATATTGTGGGAGTCAGTGACACAGTCTCCCCTGCACGGCGTCGTGAACGATGGTCGCGCTGGATAACAGCCAGCTTGGCCCTCGCCCCAGCCTTCAAGGAATCATCTTGCGAGTCCTTCCCCCCCTTGTGGAACCTGGTGGCCAAGTAAGGGTAATCCACACCAGGTGTGCTGCTTCGAAGAGTAGATGGATCAGAATGTGAGACGAGTGGATGGGTCGTTGGCTGCACAGGCGGTGACGGAGCTAGAGCCCGGAAGAGCCGCGAGCTTTGTTGGGTTGGTGGAATTGGCGTCCCTAGCACTACGTGCGGCTGGCTAATTGACTCTCCGAATAAACTCCTAGCTGTATGAAGTTGCCGTAGCTTCTCTGGCGATGTAGGCTGGGTTCCGGATCTCTCGTTGGGAGGCGATAGGCCAGCATCTCCTTCGGTTCTCTTCGTGGCAGGTCTGCCAGGTGAGGATGGACGAAGTGCAATGTTCCGCAGCGTCTGGAGCACGACTTTGGATCTAGAATGCTTCATTTGATGAGGGTTAAGAGACTTATAGACGAGGAAGGCAGAACTTACATGAGAAACGCGCTGGTTACGGCAGTCTATGCATTGCTTAGTTTGCCCAGCAGACTGCCTCTTTGCTCTGAAGGCACTCTCCGGTCTCTCCTCCCCACAACGAGCACAAACAACGAAGAGTAAATCAGTAGAGAGCTCTTCGGGGTTGAGACCGATATCCATTACTCAATCAACGAGGCCATATCGAGACCTGTCGAATTGGGGAGATGAATTGAACGCGTGGTACTGGCACAGTACTGAGTAAACAAACAATTCCAAATGGACGCAAGCTGCCGGCACTCCGCGTGAGCCTTTCAGGGGCCAGCACCGATTGGCCCCACTCTTTTGGTGCCATCAGCCAGTTGCGCGTTCTTTCGCGGCTGGCCATACAAAATCTGGACCAATCAGATTCCGAGAAACTTATTTATCCCTGTCTGCACCAAACCCTCATTACTCGGGAAAACTTATGAATTAATGTAGAGTCAGCCTTCGGCTGAATTATTATATCGAATGGGAGACGGGAGAGGATACAGGGATCAGAAAGGCGACCAATCAAAGAAAGGTAGGAGACAAAGAAGGGAGGGCGAATGAAAAGTGCGGAGAGGGAAATAGAAGGTTAAAAGTTTAGAGGGAGGATGGGGCGCACGGACACTTAAACCTGGGATTGAGATATGAATTGGCAAAAGTTTTGGAGGATTGAGGGTGCACGGACACCTGAACCCAGGTTCAAAGAATGAATTGGCAAAAGTTTTGGGAAAGGTATGGTGCACGGACACCTAAACCTAGGTTTAGGCGGGTCTGGTGTAGAAAAAATGGCAAGTTTACTAGCAAGGTTATAAAAATGTAGAGACCTATAAGTAAAAAGGTCTAAATATTTATGACTTGTAACCCTAACCAGGACCCCTTCGGCGTGTTTTTTGACTACAATATAATATTTTATTCTAAAATATAATATTAATAAGAAAGATTAAATAAAATAATATATATAATAAGTAAATTACTATTGAATTTACTATTTATTTCCTTTAACTTAGCTATTTTCCTATTTTCTTTTATTATTCCTTAGGTATCTCTCTTAGAGAAATCTCCTCTCCTATTTAACTTTCTTTTTCTGCTGCTAGCTGTTCTTTCTTGCTAATCACCTTCGCCTTTATTAACACAATCCTCTTTCACTTAACTCTTTCCTTACCCCTTTCGACGCTATGTCGCTTACCGCACAAAGTATGCTGCCGCCGGTACTACCCCCATGGTCTTCGCTTTGATTGAAAGAGGCTTTCTACCTCACTCCACTCTAGTCCCTCTCTGGCCAATCACAGCCTTAGATATCGACAGGGGCTTCCTCTTTCAGTGAAATTGGGATGGACAATAAGGATGTAGAAGTTTTATATCATATTCAGTATCTAGTTTGAGTGGGTTAGTATACGATAGTTGTTATCTCCCACCTCGTCCTCTCCAGCCATGGCCGTTGTTCGGCATACGTGGTCGCGGAACCGACCGCCGCTGTGGTCTGTACATGGGCGGTAGGAACACGGTTGCGCTTGTGCTCGCGTTCTTGCACAGATCTGATCAAGTCCTGTTGTTCTTGACCAGTCTTGTCTCGGTAGCTCAAGGCTGACTCGCGCATCTGGTCCACGGGTATTGTCGGTCGGGTCAGTTGGCCATCCCGCTCAACGATCCAATAGATTCGAGACGAGCCACAGGCCCAAGCCTGCAGGTAAACATACTCGAAATACGCCTCAATGTCGGCACGCCGGGTAGACCGGCGCGGGTGTTGGGGATACTCGGGTAGATCTTGGCTGTAGTGTTGTATGATGAGAGTGAGGTTGATAGTGCGATATGTGCAGACAGGAAAATCCATCGTAAGACCGGAGCCTCCACTCCTCAAGTGAGCCGTCTGGGAGAGGCGCAGCTCCGTCCGGGCTTTTCAGCTCTAGTTTAGCCAATACCTTGGAGAGCCCTTTTCGCCGACTCAGGGGGATATTGTGTTTATCACGAAGATGATTGGTAGGATGGGATCCATTGGGGGAGATGGCGTGTCTGCAATTCTTGTCAAAGCAGATCAGTAATCGTGATTTGGGATGAACCCATAAAGAAAGTGACTCGAGAAATTTATAAGAGGTAATTGGTAGTGTATCCATATTGACCCTTTTTTTTTTTTCATAACTATTCTTCAATGTTCTTTTTCGATCTCTTAGAAGTAGACTAAGAGGCGGATAATAGTAATAAGTGGTTAAATAGAGCAGGAAGTGGATGTGGTGGAGTAGGAGTGAAGGGATGGAGTGCACGGATAAAAAACATATAAACAGGAGGTTGTTTTTGTTGAGCTTTGTTACCATAACAATGTGCACGGACGAAAAGTTTAGAAACTACAGGTAATTTTACGGCAAAGCTCCGGGGAAATCTGGGGTCGTCTGGGTTGGCACGGACGAAAATTAGACAATGTGGCGGGATTTAGTTCAGCCTGCGCACAGTAGGTGGGGCGGGGTACGGATTGGAGCTCCTTGAGCTCTTAGATGAGACAGAATATTTTTACACACTTTGGAACATATTACTAAAAACCATTGCCGAAGAAAGGCGGACTGGAATCCATGGCTTTTTGCTGTTTATATGTTGGTCTGTTCTCAAAGCCACGCGCGAAAGTGTAAATAGAACCCCCAGTAAAATGCACAGCCTTCTAAGTTAAGACGTAGGGGTGATGTGGAGCGGAAGGTTCCGTCGGATCCTCGGTAGCTTCATATACACCAATTAACACATAAACGATCTTCACATGCATCGTCTTTAGATGAACTTTTCGTATAGATGGTACCTATATCTACCTTCAGTCAGAGGGCCGTGACCGGGCATATGTATAATCGAACAATCTATATATAATGCCAGCAGGCCTACCCGCAACAGTTCACGCGCGCACAATGAAGTCAGGTGCAGCCCGTGGCGCTCCAATAGGTCGCGCCAGCTATTTTCTTGATGCGTAAACTATTATCCCATTCTAAAGTACCTTGAGGCATTCCTTAAGCGGTTTCAGTCACGAAGTCGGGTGTACAATACAGAGGAGCTATGGCTATCAATGCGAGTTCGATATAATGCTTTGTACATGAGGTATCAGCATTCGCGGGCTTAGGTCGTACTTATGTGTAGCGCCACCTTGTTTACATTAGACTTTAACAGCTTAAAATCATGTTCTTCGTGGCTTTGAAGAATGCCTTACTGTTCTACTGAGAATGTTGGTGTAGCTAGTTAGCCAAGTGCAAGTGGGGGGCTGCACATCCGGGCTAAGGTCACCATGTGTCCGCCATAGCTACCCTCAGAGCCCGATTCTATTATTAGCAAATAGAATACTTCAGTTATATTTCAGATAGTAGAGGATATTAAAAAGAATGAAAATCCTTAATAACACTACTTTGATACCGTTACTCGATGTCGCCTAAGTAGCAGGCATAACTTCTAAGCCAACTTTTCTGATATTCCTTACTATATACGTTAACATATATACTGGCATATAGGTTAATTATTCTAATAGGCAAATCACTGGTCTAACTATAACTCTGACTGCTTGAAATAGCTTAATCTTAGTGGCTGCCTTATCTATATTCCTTATCCTTATTAGAAGCTAGTTCTAGAGCATTCTAAGCTTTGTTATTTACTAGATAAATGCAACAGATAAGGCTACTAATATACTGCACTTTTAACACCAAGCAATTTTTCGCAATACTGGCATATTAATCGGTGCTGCTTAAGAACTACTGGCGCTTCTATTCCTATGGCGGCATCGATAAACAGGGTTAAGAGACTTCTCGGTGACTATAATTCGGTTATAGGCATAGGCTTTCCTTGCTCTTACCAACTTCTGCATCTAGTCTACGGTTAGACTCTTTTTATCTGCTATTACCAGATCTGCCGGAAACCACATTTTAATTACGCCTAGAACTTATAAGATAGTATTTAATAACACATCTAAAACCAGCCTTTTAAGCAAATCACTTAGCAAAACCATTATTGCAGATACATATGCATAAGGTTATTATAGGAGTAATAATAGCTTGGCATAATGTAATTTATTTATTTAAAAACAAATTACATAGACTAAAGATGCAAATGCATCCTGCGCTCTTAGGAATGGCTTCTGCTCGGCTATACTTAAACTTAATAGCAGATACATCGACTCTTACTATAACCTAGGTATTAACGCGCCCTTAGAAAATAGAATTTATTACTGCAGGGTAACTAAATGCGCTATTATCGATCCTAAGGTAGTCTAAAATTTTATAAAGGAGACTTACACTAACTATACCGCCTACCCCGTATATTAATATTATCTTAGCAATAGCATAGCTCCTAAAATACTATTTACCTTTAAATATAACTTATACCTGGCCGTCTCGGATATTAGATATAGGTTGAGGTAATTTTAGTTACTTGTATTTCTCTATATTGCTAACACCTTTATTGGCAGCTTGATAAGTCAGTATAGCAGAGATATTAAGGCCTTAAGCTGGCTTCCCTCGGAAGAATTCTACCTGCTAGATGCAGATCTTACCCTCGTCTAGCTACTTCCAAATTTTATGTTCTCTATGACCCCTATCGATAACCTATTTTTTGGATTTCATCTAAATAATATCTTAAGAAAATTCTGCTAACCTGATAGTAAGTCTTATCGAATGCTAGAGTGCTAGCGCTAACTAGTAACAGATTTAGTAAACATCATAGCTTATACTAATTAATATCAAGTATATAATCCAAAGAGATAAACGCCTATATGCTCCCTGTTAACCGCAGCCGTCCTACTACGAGATAATATTTCTAATATTAAGCTAAATCCTAGTCAGAATATTACAGCCAGACTAATACTGGCCCTAAATAGTGCTAATAGTATTGGTTCCTCACTTAGGGGAAGAGGGGCAGGCGCGCTTCTTGCAAGTAAAAAGGTTACTTAGTCTATATAAAGTTTTCTTCCTAGCAACCAATAGGCTACTAAAGTTAAAAACTAGTTTGCAATCAGTTTAATAAAACTCTAGTATGCCCTTATTAAATATTTAACTAGTCTGACTTCTCCCTTAACAGAAAATCTTGCCCTAAAGGTTCTACAGACGTCTAAATCCTAGAATCTCTGCCGATTAATAAAAGTCCTAAACCCAGGAGGGTATAAGTCCTTTAGCGTTCTTGCCCTTATTATTATCCTCGTTATAGGAGGCATGGTTATTATTATAAGCATTATTCTTAAGCCTATTACTAATTATATTTATAATAATTAGGTCACAGAGCACTAGTTCTAGAGGCTTTAGTAGATTCTTAATAGAAAGCTGCAGCTTTAGCAAATAGCATATAAATATTCCGGGGTAGGAACCTAGGTAAATAAGGACAGATATATTCCCGTTACTACAGAAATCACAAAGATAACTTACTTTAACAGAATCCCTGTTAATTTACCTAGTATAGAGTTTAACCAAGAAATACCTAAATAAGACTTCATTATCAGGCGGTTAGGAAGCCTAGGGTAACACCATTTAATAATACCAGGCATACCTAATACCCAAGAACACGCACTGCTTCGAAAGCAGCTTGTATAAATATAAATAAAAAACATAAAGGTTAGGAAAGGAAAGATAGTAAAAGGCACCCTGGTGCTGCGCTACTAACTTAATCCAGTTAAGGTTAATATGGTTATTAGCTCGGTGGTTCTGGATAATAATACTAAGGTCTAGGATAGAGCAGCAGAGATATTCTGCGAGAATAAAGCTAAGGCGGCAAAAATTGCATAGTAAAGCAGACAGAATATTAGGAAAGCATATAGATCGATAGTGGTGTATTAGTGGATGCCACTAGTATAGCGCCGCCTAAAACGCTAATTATCGCCAGGCCTATATTATGCTAGCGCCACTAAAGTTCCTATATAAATTTCATTATCGGCTGCCAGCTAACGCAAATAATAATTGCCAGAAGCTAAGGAGAATAAAACTTATATAATAAATTAATTATAGTTATTATCTTTAGGCATCTTGCTTCTCCCTGTTTACCTAGCTAACTTCTTAAAGAGTATTAATGCAATATAAGCATAGGCAATATCTATAAATACCCTACTTCTAGAGATAATTTATATATGCATATAAGTTAAAGTTCTTATGCTTTTCTTTAATTATATTTATACCTCTGACTCTACTAATAGTTCTCTTAAGAGAACTAATAATATTACTATAACTAATATCCAAGTTTAATTATAATATGCTAACTACTAAAATTCCATCCTTACTGCTATTTCTGAAGATTATGGCATTGCTATCAGCCTGTTTCCTAAGGATAACCCTGTCACTTCGGCGGTCGGTTTTAATCCGGCTTGGTAAAGAACTCATCTATCGCACCAACTGAACTAAAGCAGATTTTAAAATTGCTCCATTTATATTCCCAGAGTCCTTTACTAAGCCCTGAAGTACATGGACGATACGTGGACGAAGGGGGAGACTCGGCGCCAACGGAGAGCAGCGACTCCTCTCATGGTGGGCTTTCTAGCGACGCCAAAGCTCGCATCGGAGCTGGTGCGGCTATCGGTGCACTTGCCATCATCGGATTGCTGCTATTTCAAACGGCAGAAAATAGCCCATATGATCGTCAGCACAGACATCTCGTAGGCGGCACTTGGCGTCTTGAGACCTTTTGTCTCAGCTCAACCAGTCTCATAATCATCGAATAAGGTCATTTGGCCAATAGCTAGTATATTGTACCTCGACTAATTGCCAAAGTTGAGCCTAATAACTAAACCTCTGCGGCATAGTATAGCGGCAAGATATACTATAATAGTGGGTAGGCGAGAGCATCCTATTATCGTCTATGCTTATTTATCTTTTCTTGGTAGAACTTCGTCACAGGACTGTGAATCTCTATAAAGATCCTTTCTACTTCGCCTAATAGATATCGCCCTCCATATCCCTGTTAACCTACCCCTCGCGACTCTATTTCTTTCATTTTCCCATCCATGCAACAAACCCATCACAGCATCCCCTTTCACTGAATTCCTCTTTCACTTAACTCCCTCGCTGGCCCTGTCGACGCCAGGTCATTTCCCATGCAAATTACCCTGTCTGAGGTGCCTTCCAATCCGACAGGGGTCTCCTCTTTCACTAAATAAGGACCGAGGCATTATTGCTAGGCGGGTTTCTTTACATGTTGCCCCCCTCGTTTTCAATCAATGTTGCCCCTTATGGTTCAATAGCGCCATTTCATTTTGTAAGTATTTTTCAATCATGTAGCCCCCAGCATGAATGCTGAATGGTTGATAGAGAATGTGGTGGTGTAGGGTAGTATCCTTGAGGAATTTGGTAAGACTTAGCTTTTTTACGATTTACCTCCAATGTATTTACCGATAAACTATGACTATATGCCTGGGCTCCTTAGTTATCGGTAGTAGCGATCCGAAGAAGAAGGCCTTTCTCAAGAGCTCTCAGCCCCGCACTTAGTTGAACCTCGATGACTCCTGGCGCTTTCCCATCTTAGCCTTGATAGTTGGATGGCGTTTAACGAGTCTGGCTACCCAGTGTACACCGGTATGACTTCCCAACCTTGTTGTCGTATAAAGGCAGCAACATTGGCGCGAACTTGACTGTGAGACAGAACACAGCCAAGGGCCTCTTGTCTGAGTATCCAACTGACTGATCTGGTCTCTTGGGTCTTTAATAACAGCTGGTCAGGATGGGTGGCCTCAGGCTTAGGTGGCAGACCTCATAAACGGTCTAAAAGATTGGTCAGAGGGATGTCATGCTTCTGGGCAGATTGCTTTTAGGAGAGGCAGTTGTCCGTGTCATTCTGCATGGTTTCAGCAGCTTCACCCTCAGCAAACGAGTCTCGGGGCGTTTCTGCTGATATTTCTTGAGTAGGGGTACACGACAATTAGGAATAGAAGAGTAAGGTACGCGTATGACCCGGGTAATTTAGAATTTCATTTCCTACATATAATATAGCCTTTTTACCAGGCTTCATACATTGCTCTCGTTTTTGTAAGTCGTCTTTAGCTGGATGTATTAATTTTAGAATTTTTGTTGGGTCAAAAAGAAGTATCCCTGCAAGTGATGAACTCTAAACACATTGGTTAGGTAGACTGCAAAGAGAATATAGGAATAGGAGCTGGGCGTGACAATCAATTAAGAGCTGGAGGCGGGAAAAGATATCATCGTCAGCCATCTTAATTAAGAACTTCTTGAGCTAAAGCAGCAAGAATGGACATTGAAAGGGATGAGTTAGGCGGAGATTACTGTTATTAAGCCATCTGATCTGTTGTGACAGGGGTGCGCGGCGTGCACGGGCCATGATTTCGTGTATCAGGACCTGATACACGGGGTAATTGGTACAGTAGGCTGAGAACTTAGCTGCGTTCTCAATCGCGACGTCTTAGTATATCATCTGTAAGCCGCCGACAGGATATAGGTCCGTTTTGGGACTCTCTCATGGACAAAGCTTGGGAGGCAATACACTAAGTTCATTTGCATGGTTCCTCTGCGCAAGTGGCCATTGTAACACTGTGAAGCTCAGTTAATCGTTCCAGTGAGTTGTTTAGCTTTCTTCTGTATTTAAACCGTATCAGTCAGTGTGCGAGAGATGAGAAAGCTCGAGGCCTTGATCCCTGGCCTGTTTTAGTGCCACCAGAATGCAAGCTCTCAAGTCCTTCACGGCAGCGAATTACCCACGTGACGACGCGCGAAGTTCGTGAATGGCATGGTTTATGGCTAGCAGGTCCTACTGCTGTCAACAGGTTTAGACCATGTATCATACATACGGCTCATGATCCCAAGCCTACATCTCCTTTGAATAGCAGATCCATAGTTTATCCTGGTGCATTTGTGCCTTAAGCCACATATCTCGCAGGCTTACGCCCTCCCACCGCGCAGCATAGAACCATGCGTTAAGCGAGTAGATAGCTACCTTAACTCGGCCTTGGTACTTTTCGCCTCTACTGCAGACGGTCTCTTCAGTAGAGTTATCCCAGTCTGCATCGTATGCCCAAACCCAATATGGATCAAGCTCTTCGTTTTGAGACTCAGGAATCAGTTCAATAGGGACTACAATGAATGTGTTTTGCACAATACCTGGGGATGATAGAGACTGTCTATATTCTTGGAAGTGTCTGCTGGACTATCAGCGTGTATCCAAGATATCAATGAGGCAATGTAACTTACCGTCGGAAGCAATCATCCCCAGCCAAGTCTCCCTCAGAACCTGCGGTAGCCCACACCTCAGTTTGGAGGGCCATCAGGTCATTGCGTTTTCCCTGGCAATGGATACCGAAGTAGGTTGCTTCTCTCACGTCCCTGGCTAAGGAGGGCTACGGGCTGTTGTTGACCATATCCAAGAGTGAACTCCACCTACGACCGTATCGCTGTTCGACCTCCTTGGTTTTGTAGTAGACAAATCCCCAGGGCTGCTGAGCCCGAAGAATCTCTTGTATCCAAGCTGGTGGCGTATGGGATGCTCGCTTCCAGATGGCACGAACCGTTTTCTCGAAGTCCTCAAGGGGCTGTGTTTTTTCCTCATCCGAAAGTCGATCAAGTTCTGAGAGCATCCATTTCGCATTCCTGCGTGCCAGCTTGATCACGTCACGGCGTATATTCTCTCTATCTCGTGCCGCAGGGGTTTGAAGCTCCTCCTCCTGAAGACGACTCTCATAAATGTCTTACAGTGAACAACTATTGTCTCCATCGATATAGTACAAGTCGCAGTAGACTAGCTTCCACGCATCGATTGGTATAGCGAAGTAATAAGCCCGGTCAAAGTTTGAGAATGCTTCGAACAAACCCTCGTACCTGGAAGCGGACCGAGTGACACGTTATCAAGCTGGCGCTAGCTATTTTGGGCGATGTAATACATCACTGATTTGTGGAAACGCGCCTTGTTTTTGCTACCCTATACGATTCATTTTGGTACCAATCTGTCTTTATTGACAACTCTCTCCTGTAAAAATTCTTTCTTGGCACGCACTGTTAGTGCGGTGCTAGGAGCGGGATTTTCTGCAGGCCACGCGACCACACAAAAACTGCGGGGACGCTATCGGCTCCCTAACAGCAGTTTTCAGAGAAGGAATTTTGGAGAGTTCGCCTTCTCTGACAACACCTTTGTCGGATCTAATGGCGGCACCTCAGAACCAGAACGCCTTAGATATCGGAGGGCGATGCCCCGGGCATTCGTAGCGACATCCTTCCGATCAACGACGCCGATTGCGATGGGTTTTTCTCCTTTAAAGGCAAGCCGCACCGTCGGCCTCTGATCCCTTCCCGAGGTTTTTCCCTGCCGCCGCGACAGTCGACTACGAGCTACAACTTGGTTACTGGAGATTGTGGACTGCGTCAGCAGATGTAGTGATGCGCGAGAGAATTCTGGTCGGTGGAAAAAGTTCGACAATAGATTGCCCTCGAACCCGCTGACGGGTGACGGGCTTGAGAAATACAGCACCTTTTGTGCCATTGGTATGCTGGATGGTGAAGGAAGCGGGGTATCCTGTACCTAGCTAGCTCAGCACGTTTTTTGCTCCAGTAGGAGATTTGGCTTCGTTACAGCCACCCAGACGAAAAATACACATACATACATACATACATACATATCTGTCTTTATTGAGCGACTTGACCGCCCGCATACTATTAGCTCTATTCTTGGATTGTAAGTAAACGGCTGTTAGTTTGATTTGGAGCAGGATAAATGAAAGACAGGCTTATATATTTTCAAAAACTTGCTTCTCAAGTGTAACTTAAGCTAATCGGCTCGCTTATCAACTACTGTAGGTTTCCAAATTTACTGTGTGGCTGAGCATTGGCATGTGACACTGCCAGCATGACTAAGTAGACTGATGAAATGTACTACTCCATAATAGGAAATGTAACGCTTGACAGATAAACACCACTATTCCGTAATAGGAAATGTAACGCCCAATCGAGAGTCCAATCTTCGCAATATTGGATGACATGCCACGACTACAATATTAATCAAAAGTGAATCAAAGTTGGCTCGGAATGCTAATTCAAGCCTTTGAAAGGGGATCGTAATTTAATTTAGCCGAAAAATGTGCTGGTGGCTTTGAACCCCAAGTCGAATTTGCCTACTGGATTCACTCGTGTGTGTGACGCGCCGATTGTCAATCGAAAGGGGACAAATCAGTCGCTATGGATTAAATGGGAATAAACCGGAGATAGTCAAGTACCTGAAAAGAAGACAGGGGTATGTGACAATTAGGAATAAAAGAGTAAGGTTGTATCAACTAATTTTTAAATTCACAATCCTTACATCTCTGCACATTACAAGACGGACAACGATCAACAAGATGAATATTAAACCAACCGTCCCCGCAAATGCACTGTCCATAAATGAGTCATTTTCTATTCAAGTAATTCGAATGGGTAACTTACACATCGGTAAAGCATTGGTATATGACCAGTACGAATAGTAGCGGGCATTTTTTCAGAGACACTTGACAAACGGCTCTTTTGTTTTACTGCTGTCCGATGGACAGCATCGCCTGTAGAGATATGGGGTGGCCCGGAGTTCAAGTGGTATAACTAACATAAAGTTAGTCAATTTTGCCTTTTCAAGAGTAAAACCAATACATTAGTTGTACAGGTCCTACCCTCTCCGCGAATAGTGTGCATTACCCTTATACTGCTGGGTCCTATGTCTTCCATTTCTTTGGATTTGTTCATGTGTAGGTGATTAAGTGCGTCTGTGTGACCCATTGAATACGCGAGGTCGTACGGGGTGCTCCCGTATTCGTCCTTTGCGCAGGGATCTGCGCCTTGCTTGAGGAGGCGTTTGATTACCTCGACATTACCAGCGAGCGCAGCAGAATGAAGTGGTGCCATTTTTATGACATCCGTTCGGTTCGGATCGGCACCCTCAGCAAATAGCATGTCCATGACATTCACATGGCCTCGTAGAGCCGCCGCGTGAAACGCTGTAGCACCCAGCCGACCACCCTCGGCGTCGATCTCTGCGCCCTGTGATAGAAGAGCTCTGACGCAATACTCAAGGCCGAACGATGCTGCATAATAGAGCGATGTGGCTTGTCTAGGGTAAGCATTCCAACACAGTTTGCGCTCTTTTATAGCTGATGTGTATTCCTGTTTGTTGCCAAACATTGGGCGAGAGCATATAACCTGTACCCAGGACATAAAAATAGTACGACAACTGGGACTGAAAAAACGCAGAGCCTTGTTACTAAGTTCTTCAGAAAAGAGGTTGGCATTTCGAACGTAGGCGGCCCACCATATCGATGCATGGTAGAGGAAGGGATAGCGAAGTAGGCGACTCTCAAAGTCATCAGCACTACCAGCTGGGCCGGATCGGAAGTCCGCGAATGAGAGATACGTCAAACAGCTTAGTGCATTCTGTATGTTTGCCTCAGATTCAGAAAATGCAAATATTGAGGCCCTGCTTCTCTTGATTGCATCTGATAAGAGATAGTCCTTGACGGACAGATGCGCCAGCATGACGTTTCCTTTGGCTGTAACCACAATAAGATTTCCGCATAGATCTTGAATATCCTCAGGACTGATTAGTAGGGCAGCTTCTTCGCAAATATGGTCCATGTTCGGTTCGATGGCCAAACTTTCGTGAAGCTCACCAAGAGACAAGGGCGAGACAGTACATACTAGCCATTGGAGTAGCTGCCTTACAATTCTGATCGTCCCGGATGGAATTTTGACAAGGATGTTTTCGTATGTTTCGTGCAGACCTTTCGGGAGGGTTTTGAGGGCTTCTCTGATGTCTTTCATAGTCTTGAGCTGCGCAATTTCATCAAGCTGGCATCGAACCCAAAAGAACCTGATCTCCAGGTTAGCTCTACAATCATTCGCAAATCAGATAATGACACAGTTAGATCAACTTACATCCCGCTGGCTTGCACTCTCAATGACTGTAGGATAGTTTCTCTGAAAGATGGCTTAAGTTTCAGCATCCTGAAGCCTGGATCGTGGTCCAGCCGGTAGTTTATATAGCGGTCGATGTCAGAATTTAAACAGTTCGAAACAGACTCCAGACGTATCCTTGGAAAGTCTGATAATACTTCGCGAATATCGGCCTCGTCGCGACTGCTAAGAAGTATATTCAAATGATGCCCTTGGGTACCCAATTGGCGAAACAGTTCAAGGATGCCTCGCCGACTCTCGCACTCATCAAGCGCATCAACAAGGATTATCACATGATGCTTAGACGTTAGCAACATGAGGATCTCGCTGAGAGTCCGCAGGTCTGTCTGCCTGACGTAAGGAGATTGGGTCGATGTGTTCCTTTCAAAGACTTCCTCGAGATCTTTTGGGAAACGACCCAATTGCGTACATATCTGAGCGATAAGAGAGCCAACCAAGTTGAGAGGATTACGTGTTTCTGGGCTTCTGAAATCGCAATAGAAATACGCCACGTAGGTACGGTCGTTCTGGTTGCCGCATTGCTGGATGAAATCTATCACGGTCGACACAAGAACAGTTTTTCCAGATCCGAGGATACCAGTCAACCAAAGGACGGAACTTTTGGCACGCCGCCAAAATTTGAACTCCTCGTAAGACAAGAGCCAGTCGTTCGTCCCAGTTACGCGCATATCCATAGCTGCACAATGGCTTGTAAAGGGGTCAACAGGCGACAGCCAATTAAGAATTTGTCGTGTCCGGTCAGTAGCTTCTCGATTATTCTGGCGGTCGTTCAACGTATGCAAGCAACACATGAGGTCAGCTTGTGACCTCTCTATGCGTCCTAAGCCATCTACCAGTCCGGTAAGCTGTCTTTTAAATTCAGTTGATGTTTTCTTGATCTCCAAGGTTAGCTTCCGGTGATCGTTTTCTAAAGCCAGCCATAGGAGGGACTTTTCGCGCTCAATGGCAGCAAGAATCTTCTCCACCTCTCTCTCTGTGAATGGCCATTTGAGAGTTTCCAACACCTTCTTATGCCCTCCTTTGGACAGAAGCTTAGCTTGGATGGTCTGCAAGGTAACATCAAGTCGCCCCAGAGGCCCCTTGGGACCTTGAAGGGCCTCGATTGTACAAGACCATGCCTTGCCTTCCTCCGAATCATCCGCCCCATCCTTCAGCTGCTGGAGTATGTATTCACAGGTCCGGACCTCTTCTCGAAGACGCTTCCGCAGGTTAGTTGCGCCAGCAGCTGCGTTTACATATTTGACAACCTCGGAGGACAGCTGGATAGTGGCGATGATACTCGCGGTTGTGCTGAGTGGATCCATCCGGGCGATAAGTTAAATATGCTAACCTCAGACGACCAAAGGAACATTGATTGTTCAATAGTAGAGAAAATCGCACACGGTATAGCTTCGTAGGGTTTTGTACAGCATGCGTGTAAGGGGTTGCGGTTGGCTTTATGAAATACTCCAGGAAGAGACAACTTCCATGTTGCTCCACATTACTGGGCCTGCTATTGGCTCATATGCCTACATAATCAGCACCCATGATGCATATCGGTAAGCAATGTTGGCAAGCCACTGTGACTAACCCCAGCACATGAGCCAATTATTGATACACACGTATAGAATTGATTATGGCCGGTACCTACTGTAACAAGGGTTGTCTGTAATGTGCCGGATTACACATTGCTATTCCCAACTGTGCACGGGAGTGAGGTCTTCCCCAACTAGCCTCTAGCCACTTTTCAGCCCAAAATCTCTACTCTTCTATTCTTAATTATTATAAAACCCAAATTATCGCCCCACCTCCTGTTCATTCTTATATATATCTATCTCTAACCTATTTACATATATTAATTTCCATAGCGACTATAATTACTACCTTACGCATTACCAACATATCTAAATACATGCCACATAAAGGCTCTCATATTATTTAAAACTAATAATTGAGGCAACTGATTAATTGACCTAATTATAATAAGTTATATTAAATATATTACTTTTATATAAAAACCTCTATAAATCAAGGTTAAATCCTTATATTCAACTACTAGTAAAGAGATTATAATATTAGTATAAGTGCCCATTATTAATTATAAACATGAGATACTCAGCTTATACAGTAGTAATCCTATAAGTTAAAGGGAAGTATCTAACTTCTGCTGCCCTCTTTATTATGCAGCTTACTAAGTGTGACGGTTGGATTCTGAGGTAGCCCCTAGGGTCATAACATTAAGAGCCTTCTCTACGGCTTAATTCTGATATAGTTTGCAGGGTAAAGCGTATTACCTCACAATTGAGGAAATATACGACAGCCAATAATTGCCTATTTGCTTCTCCTCACTGCCATACTGCAATTATCCTCTCGCATTACTAAATGACTCGCCGAGCGCTTTGAGTTGCTCGCCTGCAGTTGTCAGTCTGCCACAAGTGCCACTGAACGCCCGAAGACCTTGTGCTTCCATCACTGCATGGTCAGCTACCCGCTATCAAGCCCTTTATGGCCTGTCTGTGCTGAGGGGCTTTTATGGCTGCAGCCGGTCAAGCAAGTAGTTTTGGGGGGTTGACTAAACCGAAAACGGCCATAGACCAAGGTTGTTTTCTCTTTCCTCAAAAAAGGAATAAACTCTATTATCTGTCCCTTCAGTAGCCTTAACGCCCACTATACGGCAGAGCCATGCTTTCAGAACTGGCTAAATGGCACCGGAGCAATGCCACAAATGTGAGCGAGATGATCTAACATATGGCCATCTTTAACTTCTATCTTGTCCGGAGAAACAGCAGGCATCTAGGCCGGGTTGAATTTTAACCATCTTCCTATACACAAGGTCATCATACGTGGCGTGCACGGGCCATAATTTCGTGTATCAGGACCTGATACGTGGGGTAATTGGTACAGTAGGCGGCGAATGCAATTACCTCCTGCAGCTGTGCCCCAACTGTCCTGTGGCGGTTGCGGTAGTGATGCCTGACCTGATCTATGCCGGGCTTGATGGCGGCTGGGCAAAGGAGGCAGAGGAGGACGCCGAGCTCTTTGCAGAGTAATAAGAGAATAGAGCTCCATTCAAGTACGAGTGGCAATATACGTTATAACCCATATTTATTAACCACCTACTACTCCACGATCCAATACCGAACACTACTACCCTTTACAAATCTCTGGAGTAATACATGTTTCCACCCTTTTTCGCCACCTTTTCTATCTTGAGGTTTACATGAGCTACAATGGTGCCTGAGGTTCGACTTGTCGATAAATAAGAAGTCACAGTAATCGCAGCTGAACCCACCTAGTTTTGGGAGTTGCGGGATAGCCTTACTACCATTTTCTGGAAGTGGTACCTTGGTCGGATCTTGAAACGCTTGCTTATCACAAAACGATAGTATTCCCTTAAGTTTATCTCCCGTGTACTTGTGCGTATTTCGAAAGTGGGTTTCGATGCCCCTGCCAGGTCGAACAGCACCTATACAGAGGAGGCAAAGCAGAATTTGAGGCTCATCAAGCACATGGAGAACTCCATCCGTGACTTCAGAGTATTTCCTTCCGGTACGCACGTCTTGGGGTAGGGCCTCATTACATGTTATAGGTAAGATCAAGTCCTGCTTGCCTTGCCAACCTTCTGCTGGTATAGACTGCACATCTTCCTTACTCATGGTTGTCAACGGTCCGCTACCCTTTTGTCTTTTTGTCAAATAAGCTTCATCCATTGGAGGTATATGGTCCGCAGTGACTTCTGTGATAATTCGCTTCCTATTGGATGGAAATGACGTTGGGCTGATAGGTGTTCCTTCAGGTTTAAAAGGCAAGCTCTTACTTGACTGGCGCAGAAACTCATGCCAACGGACCGAAGCCCACTCATAGCATCGTAGAAGCGATGGTTGAAGTCTGGATGGGTACGCTCCATCTAGTCCATATATGATCCCACGCTGGAGTGGCCGATGCCCACTCTGCCAAGCGAATATAGTGTTAATGTCAACATTATCGCTGCAGTCGTCATGCCTATTGAACGGGATATACACCTCGCGAACATGTTTCTCTGTGACTGCTATGGCCAGCTGGCGATACGTCCGTACATTAATCCTTTGTTGCCATACTTCTAAAGTCGCCTTCGCAACAACGTCTGTCAGGTGAGATGTGGGCCAAGGCCTCCCGTTGTGATGGAATAGTAATCGTGTCTGCAAGCACTGTTGGGCGCTCCTATCGGTACCGAGCTGCTCGCGGCGTAGTAGATCAGCAACCCGTCGAATATAGACAAGGTACTTGAACAGAACGTGACCCAGTCTGACCGGAAGGAATCGCACCACATAGAATTCGCGATTCGTCAGTCGCTTTGCTTTATGATGGCAGATAATGTATGCCATATAGCCACCCCAAACATATACCCCACAAGTTGTATTCAGGCCATTCTCGTACTCGAGGCTGAAGAGTTCTCTGACTCGTGGTGTCTGGCCACATGCAGTGTAAAGACCACCAGCAAGCTGCTCCTCCATCTTCCTGACTTGTTTCAAATACGCTGTTACAGCATGCCATCGCCATACTCCGTCTTTAGCTAGTCCGTTTCTGCCTGCGGTATAGGCATGAACTAATAGCTCCAGGTATGCTGACTCAAGACCGTTCCCAGGGCAGTTAATAAAGCTGTAACCACTTTTTGAACTAGACATATCGTCTTTGATCTTTAATAAGTCAACGTGTAGATATAGACCAAACATCAACTGATCACATAGTGCTTCTGCCTGTGTAATGAAATAGTCTGCGAGTTTGCGAAAGTTGTTCATTGTTATTTGAAAAGTGGCATGAGACACTGTCTCACCATCGTTGCTCCAGTAGAAAAGCATGGATAGTGGTTCAGTGCGTGCGATGTTGCGCCCAAAATCTCTAAGGCTTATCAGCTCCGCCAATGGGTATTGTGAGCCTAGAACCATGTACTTGGCTCGGAATTCATTAAAGCACTCGAATTGCCCAGCGTCCGGCCGTTATGGGATACCAATAGACTGATATTCACGTAGAGGCAATGCTTGCTCTAGGAATAACATACGCTGTATATAGATTATTGCTGACAGCTTGGAGCAATATTGTCGAGCGAGTTGGAATCTCTGACAATCTGCAGAAAATCCAAGAATACCGCTAAAATATATAAGCAGTGTAGAGCTTGGTTGCCAATCGACATAACTTTCGGTGCTGAGCATAACACATAGCTGAAACAACAGTTCGAGGAATTGTCCGCTTGCAGATGCAGTAGAGTCCCCCAATGCCCATGCGAATAGATTCTGCTGGGTTCCAGCTGTGTTCCCCTCAACATCGTCATAATATCCAGAATCGTTGTAGTCGCTCTCATCGTCATCGTCATCCTCAAGTTCCCAAGCTTCAACGTTCTCATCATCTGTTTCGGCGTCCTCTGCACCTTCTTTCCCATCTGATCCCTGACAAGCTCGAGTGTTGGGATGAACATCAGTGGATTGGCCTTCCATGGGACCAGAGTGTATTCCTACTAGAAGGCTTCCCCGTTTTTTCATGACTGGCCATGTTCCTTTCGACACGTCGAGATGGTTCCAAATGTTGTGCTCCCAGATCCGATCTAACTGTGTGGCGATCTCGGGCTTTATCTTCACATTCGTCATTCCTTGTCGAGAGTCATCCGGCATTCGGTATATTCGTAGGATAAAAGCCAAGAATTGCTTCTGAGTCCTTCGATATCTAACCTCGCTACTCGTCTCTGCCACGAGATTGAAAGCAAGCTCTCGGCGACTCTGCAGCCTCGAGCTGAGCAGCCAGCAGAGAATATTGTGACTAGTACCGCGAACCGTATCCTCACAACGATCTATCACCGAGTCAAGCGCTCTCACGATGCATGAGATCTTCTGTTTGTCCTCTCGTGGGCTAACAAGATTCGGCGCCCCTTCCGAATTGCCCTGTCCTAAGGTGTAGTCTGCGTGGAGGGAATGGCGATTGGGTAGTCTGATCAGCGCGCGCAGAATGTCTCGTCGGGACCCTCGGTAGATAGAAGGCCATTGTGTTCGGTCTAGCCACAAGCTTGTAGCGGCAAATGTGTCGGTGCCTGTGTCATTGATAGTCGTCCGGGGTTGACTTAAAGCTTCTCGATACCTGGCTTCCCGATCTATAACTTGTTGTAGATGGGTGGATGCCTCATATGTAAGAACATAGGGCGTTCCTTGCGGTTTCTTGGCACTTGTCTTTGCCTTCGGCCTGTCTGCCTTTATTTTTGTCTGTATGTTGACCTCAAACCATTTGCTGCCTTCTCGGGAAGGGAAGAATCGTTGGCATGCAACACCTTCTATCCATGGCAGAAGTTCGGCCGCCTGATGTCCTATGGGTGGCCTTCCTTTGCTTCTGGGATTGACCCACTCATGAAGCTTGGTACAATGCTCCTGCATCGCCTGAACCTGGCGAATATTAAAACCACAGTGTCGGCATTTGAGGACATCAAGCTTAGGTGGGGCGAGGCAAGGAATGGGTTCATTTGTTGGTAGTGGATATTGTAATTGAGGTAGTTCGGCCCGGGTTCGAAGCACATCTGGTAACACTTCGATAGATTCCGCTAGCCTGCGCCGGGTCCATAGGTCGATTCCAGGATGCTTTTTGGCAAGATGGGTGGTAACTTCTCTGGCCAAGCATGCATATTGACATTTCTGACAAACAAGAATCCGATATTGAGAAAGAAGCATAAACGGGTATATAGGGTTAGAAGGGCCGAGCTCGGTCAAAGGCTTGAGTGTCATGGTCTGACGAATTAGTGCTGTAGGCAACCAACATTAGTTGCTGGCTCGATATTATATTTGTCGCGATGGACGCTGATGAATCGGAGCTAGAACTTGACGCGCTGCTGTTAAAGTGTTGTCTTGCCTGAACGTGTAACCAAGCACCAATTAGAAATCCAAGTCAACCCCCTGTTGAGGTCCACTCTATCCCAATGCTAGACCATTTTTCAAAATTCAAGTCTACCCCTTGTCAAAATTCAAGTCAACCCCCTGTAAAGTGGGGTAAATTAAATCAATTGTACAACAATTGATTTTGGACTGTAGCACTAGGTGCCTTGTCCCAGAGTATAGTCGTTGTCGAGAGAGTGACGGTCAGGTAATCTGGTTAACGATCGCAGAATATCTCGACGTGAATCCCGATAGATCGACGGCCATTGCGTCCTGTCTAGCCACAAACTTGTAGCAGGGAATGTATTAGTGCCTGCGTTATTTGCAGTTGCTCGTGGCTGACTTAAAGCTTCCTAATATTGAGTGTCCCGCTCTATGACTTGTTGTAGATGGAAAGATGCCTCGGGTGTTAGGGTCTGAAGCGTTCCTTGTGGCTTCTTAGAACTAGATTTCGCTCCTGGTCTGTTCGCCTGTTCCTTTATCCCTATGTCGACCTGGAACCATTTGCTACCTTCACGGGAAGGAAAGAATCGTTGACACGCGACATGTTCCTCCCATGGTAGCTCGTAAGCGGATGCAGGGCAATTTGGTGCTGGTCTTCCCCTGCCTCGTGGGTTTATCCAATGGTGCTTTTCACTGTAGTGTTTTTGTATCTTTTGGACGCGACGAAGAATATGGCCACAAGCACGGCATTTCAAACCATCTGGTTTTGGCGGCGCAAGATACGGGATAGGTTGAATTATATCCGTTAGGTACTGTAAGTAGTGACGTAGATCGTCCCGACTGTAGATAATATTCGGAATCTGTTTTATCTTCTCTACCAGCTCCTGTCGACACTCTGGCTGTATATCGCGATGACGTGTTCTCAGATGCGTAGCAACCTCATCGACTATAGAGGCGAACCCACAAACCTGACACACGAGAAGACGGTATATAGAGAGAAGAACGTAGGGAAAAATTGCACTGCATGGTTCAGATTGCAAGTTTAAAGCTGTCATAGTGACTTGGTGACTAGTAGTAAGATCTGAATGATGATGGTTCTTTAATTAACAACGAGAGTATCTAGTAGTATGATGTTACCCCCCACAGCACTTTACGCGAAAGGACGTGACGCGTTCTGTGGCAAACCCCTGACAGGCCCCTGTTCTGATCAGCACTACTATTCCCGTATATAGTACAACATTAAATCAACTCTACACCCTGGCAATAAATCAACCCTACTAGGGTTAAAGCGGGTCAATTAAATCAACTCTACTAGAGTTGATTTTGGACTGTAGCACTAGGCATGCGCCCTGGCCGATTTCCAGAAATTCAACGTTGTAGCGCCATGCTGATCCCAGATACAGTGATTCCATATGGCTGCGATCGCCTTAATCTGTGATCTCTTAAACCGGATACCAGCACGGCGCCGACAAACATCAGTAGGTAAGCAAAAAGCGTGGAACACCATAGCTATAAAGCGCTTAAGGAGCCGGATATACTTTGTTCTACTAGCCGCCTTGCTGACAAAGGTAAAGGGCTTAGCGTAGCATCCATGAGGCCGTACGCTACGTAGCCAACAGAGAAGGTTTCGGCTTGTGGTCCGGGCCGTTTGCTCGCAGCGATCCATGACCATATCCACAGCTACTAAGATTGCAGCAATCTTCTGCTCGTCACCCGCAGAGCTGATTAAGTCTTCACCTGATGTAGTATGTGTAGCACCACTTCTAGCTCTACTTAACACGACGCCGCGGACTGATGATAAGGAAGAGGGCATGGTGGTCAGATTTCGCAGCAAGCCGTGGTCGAAGTTCTGGTATGTCTGCTCCTAGCTAGTCTGCTCTAGCCAGGGCCGAAGATCTGTAAATGTTAATGTAGAGATTTTTGCACTGGTGTCTACCTCATTTGCGATTAAGCCTTGCTGCAGGCGTTGCTCTCGCTTAAATGCGCCTCGGAGGTGACTGTATACATCTTTTCCCCGGATGGGGCGTGTCGTAGTCCTGCGATACTCAACAATCCAGTATCGTCCTCCAATAGGGTTCTTCGTCCAAGCCTGCAAGTATATGGGTTTATACATAGCCTTTGGCTTGACCTGCAATTCCAGTCGCCGCCTCTCATGTTCGGCACCCACATGGCGGCTTATAACCTGACTGCTGATAGTAAGAAGATCGCAGAACTTGCAGCTGAACCTATCGAATAGTGGCAGGTTAGGATTATATGGGGACTTATTCTGGCGTAACAGCGCGTTGGCGGGATCTAGAAGTGGAGGTTCCCGGTTCTTCAAAAGACGAACAACTCTACGCCGGTCGTTAATCGGGATGCTGTGGCGTTTCCGAAGATGCTCGTTCACTTGGGCAGGCTTGGAGGAAAGAGCAAAGCAACATTGCTCCTGAACGCAGATAAGGAGCTGGGCGTGACAATCAATTAAGAGCTGGAGGCAGGAAAAGATATCATCGTCAGCCATCTTAATTAACAACTTCTTGAGCTAAAGCAGCAAGAATGGACATTGAAAGGGATGAGTTAGGCGGAGATTACTGTTATTAAACCATCTGATCTGTTGTGACAGGGGTGCGCGGCGTGCACAGGCCATGATTTCGTGTATCAGGACCTAATACCAAAGGGCACGGGCCATCAAATCTTGTATCAGGACCTGATACGCGGGGTAATTGGTACAGTAGGGTTTCCCAGGAGATCTGCTTATCCTTAAGATGCTAACCTTAGTAAACCTAAGGAAGGCAGTCTTATAGCTAAAGCTTTATTACTATCTAGAAAAATACCTTAAGTCTGGTAGACCTGAATACTTTAATAGCTTTAACTGCTAGCTTTAAGAAGACTCTCAGTCGCATAATAATGGCATCTTGCTTATCTAGAGTGACCTGCCTGAATCAGTTTGCCTGCATAATGTGGTAGAGGTCTCTAGCAGTAGTGTCAAGCTTAAGTTCTGGCCTGAAGAGTTCATTATCTAAGGCCACCCTATGAACCTAAATGGATCCCGGCTGTAAGATATATGCCTTACTAATTAGCTAAGACAGCCTGTATTATATAAACTAATTCTAAGAATAGCTTAGGTGCATTCTATAGCTTAAGATATTAAATAAATCCTATATATTTATGATATCTCTCTCTAATGTTATGGTAATAATATGCACATTAGAGCTAATAGTTTATATGGCTTCCTAAGTGGTTATATTTATACTATCTCCTCCTTTTTTATAAGTTATGTTACTTAATTAGGAGAGGGTGATGCATTCTTGTCATTTCTATTAGCCTTAATTAATATTAACTAAGCAGATAATCTTATAGATTAAGTATGTATATACACTAAAAAGTGTAAAACACCTGTAAAACCCATTACAGTATGTAGGACTTGGCCCACCAGGCTCTGCTGATGCCCTGGCTTTATATTGTGATGTCATGTTTTCAGGTGAGTAGCAACCGCGTCGATTATAGAGGCGAACCTACAAACCTCATATACATAGTGATTGTCATGATGATTTGGTTGCTAATAGTATGATTCAAATAAAGATTATACTTTAATTAATAATTATACTTTAATGTTATATTTACTAGCACTTCATGCAACTGGATACAGCGCGTTCGACAGTAAAACTATATTTATATCAGAACTACCGTTCCTTAATGTGGAATAATGTAAAATCAACTCTACACTCTGGCAGTGATCAACCCTACTAGACTTAAGTAGGTCAATAAAATCAACTCTACTAGAGTTGATTTAGTCATTGGTTACTATGGTTTGACAAGAGACTGGAGTCCGGACCAGACCGACCTGGGCTAAACCCTTAATCCCTCTGACCTCTCTCCTTCGTTGGCGCCCCAGTTGGCGCAATGGTTGCTTATGAACCTTTTTGAGATGATCTTCTATTGCTGTGTGATCTCGGCAGTTATATTGGTCTTGATTATCTTAATAAAGTAGATAGCAAATTCTATTGTGAAAAACACTAAGGAACTGAATTAGATAGGTGATCAGCAGCGGTCACACCCTCCTGAATATCTCATCTGCGTTTTATATAAGAGGTAGATGGTTAAAACTTTATTTAAATAACTTAATAGTAATGACCTTAAAGGTATGCATTACATTATAGTGATATCAGATATAATGTATGATATTGGTTTGCATTATAATGTAATACTATTTGCAAATAATGATACACTAAGAAGGATTGTAGTAAAAGAGATCTTTAAGTTCTATATTAGAAGGCGGCTATACTCTACTAGCTGTTTGATGACATGAGCTTGTAAAGATTATTGGAAAGAAACCTCAGATTGAAATTAGAGTAAAGAGGGTGGATAATATATGAAAAGTAAAGTATGGGTTCACACGCTTGTGATGCGCGTGCAGACTGTCGATCGAAATGGGACAAATAAGTCGCTATAGTATGGATTACATGGGAATAAACCGGAGATAGACAAGCACTTGAGAAGTAGACAGGGGTAGGCGACAATTAGGGTACACGACAATTAGGAATAGAAGAGTAGGATTCAGGTCGTGCTATATTTTAAAGAAATAATAATATGGAAAGAGACGCGACACATACACAGACAGAAAAGTAGTAATTCGACATATTACAGCCCACACTATGTACAGGAACCCCCTATTACCAGTAGTGTAGTTTCATTTCATATATGATACTACTTCGCGCCCCAAGATAGAATTTATAGACATACTCAGCGTGGCTCTGCAATTTCGTATTCCCTTGGGGCTAAGAAATTACCCAGAGCATCAGTGGCCGCCCTTCGGACAGAAGCATCTTCATTTCTTGAATAGTTCATGATGTCCCGGAGGACCCCATCTGTCAAATTTGGTCGCTGTCCTAGTATACTGATGGCTATACTTCGGATAAAAGGATCTTGATTATTTAAACGGCCTGTAATATCCTGGAGGATGCCATCTGGTAAGCTTAGTTGTTGTCCTAATATACTAATGGCTGCATTTCGGATAGATGTATCTTGATTATCTAAATAGGGTATAATGTCCTGGAGGACCACATTTGGCAAACTTGGTTGCTGTCCTAGTATACCGATGGCTGCACTTCGGATAGATGTATCTCGATCATCTAAATAGGGTATAATGTCCTGGAGGACCACATTTGGCAAACTTGGTTGCTGTCCTAGTATACCGATGGCTGCACTTCGGATAGATGTATCTCGATTAATTAAATAGGGTATAATGTCCTGGAGGACCACATTTGGCAAACTTGGTTGCTGTCCTAGTATACCGATGGCTGCACTTCGGATAGATGTATCTTGATTAATTAAATAGGGTATAATGGCCTGGAGGACCCCATCTGGCAAACTCGGTTGCCGCTTTAGTATACCAGCGGCTGCACTTCGGATAGAAGCATCTGCATCCCCTAAGCGAGCTACGATAGCTCCCAAGATTTGTTCTCTCATGATAGTTTAGTTTGCGATACTGATCTTCTGAATGTCGGGGCATGTTCTAGTCATACCCTGGAGCACATGGCTAATAGGGTGGATGATGGCGCGAGGCTGGACGTCGAAGACGGGGAAAATCAGGCGGCAAACGTTTGTCCCAACCACTACCCATGCGCCAGAGATGCCTCGATCTTGTTAGAATCAGTATTAAGCTATCATATTCACTAACTATTGCCTGGACGCACCTAAAGGTTGTTCGGACCAGAGTTCCTGTATTCTGAACTTTTGGCCCCTGATAAATGTTATGCACTCAGTAGGGGAAAGGTAGACTTCTATGGCCTTTTGGTCTGGCCGAAGGATAAGACAATCTGGTGTTTAGGGCGTTTCGCAATGCGAATAACTGAGCCCTGGACGGCATGGTCCACATGGGAAAGCGTGCTGGCATAATTTGGGCACTCGGATGCGCTACTATATTCAGACACCCGTCTGCCCATATATCAGTCGCTGAGGGGAGGTACGTAGCGGAGGCTTATGTCACTTAAAAAGATAGGTTGACCCTGTGGCTTAGCTATAAGCTTTTCTAGCTGATTTTATACGAGTTGTATAGGTGGTGTTGGGTTGTATAACACCTATTCAGCTATATTAACTATAACAGGCCTACTTAAAAGCCAATTTACCTGTGGCTTTGATAGTTGGTAGGGGCGTCACACTTCCACCCCTCAGCCGTCCTCAGAATTTCATGTCCAATACCATCCAGTATATGATTCTTCTTTTTGACCTCACTCTGCCATTTCCGTTTCGTGTTATTCCGGCTTTCGGCATAATAACGTGACAATGCCATTGCAAACATCAGGTTGTCGATTATGTTGATTATTCCCTCAAAGGTTGGGCGTCGTTCGCAATTGTTGCAATCAAGCAGGGGCACCAGCTGCCGTATAGAGAGCCTATCGCTTACGGGGGACCAAGCCCGTAACATCGAGGATTTTGCGTATGCTTGAGTTTGACCATGATTGAGCAATCTGCCCACTAGCGTCTCCCTCTATCGCTCCCATCTTTTTCTTCGCATTCTGTATGCGACAAGGCTTGCGGGAAATGTAACACACACCTCCGAGAAGGCGTCGTTGTGAGAGCCGATGCGGGGCTCCAGATACTTGGGTGTGGCCTGTCTATAATAATACAAATCAATCGGGCACTATCTCGTCCCCCTGGCGTAATTAATTTCATTTGTTTATTTGACACCACACATCGGCTTTACACCGCTACCCCTCCTTCCCTAAAGAAAGCAATAGGTGGATATGCTTCCACTAATATAAGTTTGAGAGGCTGCGGATTACAGCCTACACAGGCTTTACATGTTAGATCGGCAGTTGTTAGGACTTGTTATTACTTCTATAATAAAAGGGAGCTACTAAAATACTGACCTCTACTGTAATTTAAGCCTATAAGGTTATAAAACCTGGATTACCTTGAAGCGTCAATTGTTAGGTCTAAAGTATTATGCTTGTATAAGCAAGTCAACCCTCCTGGGTACCTTTCAGCTAAGTTTTATAGCAGCCCGAATCCTAGCCAATAGGAATGTTAAGTATAGGGCAACCTTGTGGCTTATCTATAAGGTTTTGTAGCTGATTTTGTCCAAGTTGTGTGGGTGGTGTTGGGGTTGTATAAAGTTAGAATAACATAACTATAATCCCAGTTTCGTCGGCTCAAAGACTCTAATATGACAAGGGTTATGGAATCACAAAAAGTACTATCATGTGTCTTTTCTCAAGAGTTGGCAAAATCCACCTTCGGATTGCCTTGCGTCTTTCCTCCGCCAATATACTTCAGGGAAGAAACATCTATTTTAGTACTCCTTCACTTAGACTAGGAAGTCAGAACCTTAGCTAGCACCTTAGGCTCTGAGCCGTTGAATTTGTCTGTCCTCCCAAACGACAGCCACTGACAATCGTCAACACGGGGGGAGGGATGGGCGAGACCTTACAAAATCGGCCGACTCAAGTATGTTGACCTAAGACAGGACTCATCCCTGGTTTTCAACCAATGCCCTACCATAGTCTTCAGCCTCCTTTCAACTATCTGATGTGTAGTAATTATTTAATGAGGTAGAGCTGATGGCTAGGTGAGAGTTTTTTATGATCTATGGCAATTCTTTTCCAATGTGTATATATCAACGTAATTAAGAAGCTATCTATCTATTCTGCTCGGACGATAATACGTCATCAAGTACCGAAACATGTGACATGAGTGGAATTCTTGATTCCCTGGCGATCACATGTGAACATTATATACTTGTAGAGCAGTATACCCACCAATTAAATAGCTTCAATACGTTGCCAATTTTCGATTACCAATGAATTACCGCCGGCAAAAAGCCTTTTCAATTGAATCACAAAACCCGCCAGTCTAAAACTTTGTCGCCCTTGTGACCTCATTGCAACCTTGCTTCCGTCATAACGGGGTAAGTCGGGTGACAGTGAAGACTATATTAGACTAGTGGTCTGGTGATCCAACTAATAGATGGCATTATTACGTAAACGCCACTTTGATTCCTTAGTAAACCCAGCTAGGGCAATCAAGGTTTCAGCTCGACGAGGCAGGCGACTGTAGTCTTAAGGATGGAAATCGTTATGGAGGATAATAGATGTCAGCAGAGTTGCTGGAACTGATATATACGGGTAGCCGTAAGACCCTGGCGAAGTTGGAGCTTTCGCAAATCGACTTCTATAATATTCCTTCCACGTCTCTAATCATTTAAACTTCAACGCCATTGCTCGTCAATTAGCTGCAAGAGAACTCATTAAAGACTAGATGAAGCCCAACTGGTTTAGTCTCCTTGCTGCCATCCCCACTGCCTTTTCAGCACCACTGGCAGAGGCAGCTTCCGAGGCCGCTACTAAAAGCCACGGCCAGCGGTGCAACTCGACGAACCTGACGACCCCTGCATACGATAAAACCGAGCTTGAATTTCGTAACACATTTCATCTTAGTACCGCAATATGCGGTTCTGTACTGCTGCTTTTTTGGCAGTATTATGTGCGGCATAGCGGCTACACATTGAGCCACAGGTGGTGGCACTCGACAGATGATGTGATGTGGATACTGATGGGCTTAATCAGTATTCTCTGGACGGTTATTATCCCAGTCTCTGCCTTACGTTGGGATGACTGCATCTCGATAGGTCGCCAACTCATTCTCCACGGATGGGGCGGATATGAATTTTGGGGAAGACTTGCATTCTCACCTTGGATCTTAGACGGAGTCTTCATCTGGTGGGCTATTCGGCGTATCATCCAGATGTTTAGTGTTGGTATGTATACTACCTGTGCTGCCCGCGTTCTCTAGGTTCAACTTCCAGGACCGCTAATATACTTACCTAGGTAAATTATGCCGACGATCCTATTGGGAGGCAGTAATTGTCTTCATTCTCACTGTATTCCCAGCAGTCTGGGCAGCCGTTGGAGCTCTGGAGGCAAAGCTCTACGTTCTTGGGATGCTCACGTTGGCCTGCATAGCCATGTTTGTCCTTATATTAGCAGTCTCCTACCGTGTCTCCAACTACGATACACACCTGGCTCATCGGTATGCAATGGATGACATAAGAGCTCCATTGCTGTCCCATGATGCTACTAGTATGGCTTATGTCCTTCCATATCACAGCTCCGGCTTTAGCCCAGTGATCAGCTACAGTATCGACAGCGAGCAACAACTCCTAAAGTCCAACAAACAGTTCTTGGAACCGATGGACACGAAGGATTGGAAAATACAGCACTGCAGAGCAGCTGCTCACACAATCGTGACAAGCCTTATTGAAAATATCGACGATGACAGGAAGATGATTCAGAGACTGGCCTCTTGGTTATACTTGCATCCCAACGTACACGAGAGATGGCCAGCGCTGCCAACCAGGAATGGAATATTACGCCCCGGATATTTTCTAATTGGTAGAGATGTCGTATTTGCCCTTCTTCTGTGGGAACGTCTCGTTTTCGAGCGTCGCTGGCAGCTCGACAAAGAATTCCGCGACCGAGTTTGGCTGCTCCATGAGCGAAAATACACCGGACGAGGGTTAAATGACTCGCCGAATAGGAATATACCAGCTACGAGAGGCAAGCCTAAAAAGGGTGACGGCCTCGACGGCCTTTTGGAAGCATTTGATGAAGTTTACCGCATTCTCGACCATACGAGTCCACAGCGGTTTGTGCTCCGAACTAAGGTTCTAAATCAATTCGGCAGGCTAAACCCGCCATCCAGCTCCGTGGTGGACGACTTGGTACCACTGACGTCAGTTGAAGTTTATGCAGTGAAACTTTGGGAAACTTGCTGGAAAGAATATCCGAGTACATTTGGAGCCTTATACCTCTGGACTACGGTCTGGTATATCGATATGGGGAATATTGGAATTCATACGACACCATTACTCCCAAACTCAGAAGCAGAACGAGATACAAAACTCTGGCTGGACTATGCCCCAGATTATATGACCGCTTGGAGGATCCGGTGGAGGTATCTATGGCACAGTAGCATACTATGCCAGCTTGTGATTATGCTTCCCACTATTATTAAGGGACTTGTAATAGGGATTATGTGACATACCTCTGTGTTACTAAGTTTTAAAGTATATTTAATGTATTATATTATAACGTGTTTGATAAGCAGGTGAGACAGATAAGCAGGTGAGACACTTTTCATTACCTATAAGATAAAATCACTCTTAAAAATACCACAATCTATTAGATTAATTAGAATTAATCGCTATACTCTTCTATATTAACTTCAATTTCCTCCTGACAGGTCCTTGCATTATGCCCGGTCTTGCCGCAAGTTCCACAGTGCCGAACCCTCGGCTGACCCGAACTTCCTTGACCACCACTTCTTGACGACTCGGCCACTACCTGCGTATCAACATCCATCTGATCAATTGCTTGTAATGCATCCTCTATAATTAAAGGCCCTCCTTTCTGTATCCTATTTCTTTTCCCTCTCCGGCGCTGACCTACTGACCTATTTGCTTGTTTAAGTTGTTGAACCCTTTCCTTTAATACAGATATCTCATGCAAAAAGGTTCTATATCCCTTTTTAAAATACCTAACAGCTTCAAGTATTGACTCTGGGGAGCTGCTCTTGTGATGGACGATCCGTGCTTTTAGGTATTTGGAATGTGATTGGGCCTCTAGTACTGTCTTTGGGGTCCTTGAAGCCTAAGGGGTCGAAGGTGCCGTGACCTCTGTAGGAGGCGTCGGGGTCCGTAACTGCACATCCATCTTTGAGATGACATTTTCTGGGTCAAGGGGAGCAAGCCCGGCTCCTCTAAACCCTCCAAGGATATTGCTTTCTGTAATAGTAGCTAGGTGGGCGGCATAAAAGGCGGGAAAGAACTCGGTCTTAGAGATGTGGGTTATAGAGCATCTGATCAGACGCTCTATTTCTCGCCCATAAGCCTTTTTCAGTGGCCCAAAGCATCCAACATCAAGAGGCTGGAGTAGATGAGAGGCATGAGCAGGCATACAGAGCGTAATAATCTTATTCTCCTTACAATATCTTATAAATTCGGCCGAATGGTGGCTTTCATGACCATCGAGGATCAAGAGACGATAAGAACCAACCGATCGGTCCTTTGTTGATCGATCAAAGTGCTTGAGCCAGTCAAGGCCTCGCTGGTTATTAGTCCATCCATTTTCGCTTAATGCAATAACCTAATCGCCGGGTAGGTCGCATTCTCGATACCAATTAGCAAGGTGATATTGGCCTGAACCAATGATAAACGGCGCGATCGATTGGCCTTCTGCATTGATCGCCTCGATCACAGTAATCCATTCACGATTTCCAGGCTGTACCTTTTTAGGTCTTCCACGCCTTTCTGAGCTTGTAACGACCATCCCGGACTCAATCATACCCATCATAAAGCCAGTCTCATCAAAGTTCCATATATCAGCTAACTAAATACCGTATTTCGCGATCATATTCTCTACGAGGCGAAACCAGTCACGAATAATAGTCGGATCTTCGCATTTAGCTCTCTGATAGTCATACCTCCGAAATCGACGTGTCTTAAGCTCTGGTTGCCGTTGGATAAAGTTATGAACCCAGCGTTTGCCAACGGGTGATACATCGCGGTCAGCAAGTAGAGAATTAGCCAATTTTTCCACAAAATCGCGCCGAGGGGGAAATCCTCGCGAATCTAGGTCGAGGATAAATTGAACTATTATCTGCTCCTCTAGATCAGATAGATTCCGTGACTTTGTGGTGGTACTATGTATTAATTGAATTCCATCCTGGCGGCGACCTAAGGTGCAGTGATTGACTTGATATATGGTTGCCGCTTTTCGGATACTTAATTTTGGGTCGTTTTGAAGGGCTTGAAGTGCCAGAAGGATCCTAGCCTCATATAAAGACTCTGACATTTTGTATTCTTGATAAATATTAAATTGAATGGTGATAATGTAAGGTGAGGGATTTTTGTCTCACCTGCTTATCTGTCTCACCTGCTTATCAAAGACGTTAACCCTAATTAAGAATTATTAGTATACATTGCGTTTTCTGTTTTTAACCAATTACTATTTAGCATTTTTGCTTTATATTTTCCCTAATAGCAATGCATTTCTATTAGCTAACCCTTTTTAAGTTTAATAACTTAATTACTTTAAACTTAGATAGTAATTGCGGACGCGCTGTTGCGATCAGAGCCCCACTTAGCAATGGTCTGATCAACAATGCCAAGATCCATTAGGCTGTAACGACGGAATAACCTCCCTTCCCCGGACCCTATGCCACGTCAGATTATGTCTCTTGAAACATAAAGAAGGTCATTTGGTCAACGATCAACGCTCGGGCCTCCTTCGAGTATGACAGTTGGTGGGATGCCCCTGCAAACTTGCGGGTTTCATCCACCTTATCTGTCGCCATACATAAAGCAACTCGTCGGTATTTATCATAAGACGAGAGAGAAAGCTCGGTTACAGCCAACACCTGTTATGCAGCAGGACGTTTTCTTCGTTAAGGGCGAATCAATAATATAGATCATCTGGTCAGGACTTAGTGATCTCCGCGGAGCAGGCCGGTGTGCCCAACGACGACTTGATGCTGATATGGTGCGCGGGGTAGGCGTGTCACCTTACAACTGAGGAACATACGCAGCCAATGATTACCTATTTAGTCCCCTCATTTCGAATTGCTTGCTTGCATTTGTTAATTTGTCACAAGTGTCATTGCGCGCCCGATGGCCCTGTGCATCAGCTACGTGGTCAGCTGCCCGCCGCTAAGTCACTGTGTACGGACTAGCATGTGTCGAAGTCTGCCTTGCCTACCATAGCGAAAGGGCTGTTGTGGCTGCAGCCGGTCAAGCAAGCCATTCTCAAGCTTTCGACAGGGGTTTGCATCAGACCGAAAATGGCAATGGACCGAGATTGTTTTCTCTTTCCCCCAGGACCTTCAAAAATTGTCCAAACCGGCCGGTAAGGCAAAGAGTTTTGTGCCAACTAGCTCCATCGCGCTATAGTAGTCTCTGATATCCCTCAGTAATTTACCTTTCAGCTGACGATACCGAAAGTGGGATTCAATGCCGGTGCTGGATCGAATAGCTGCCTTACAAAGCTGCCAGAGCAGCATCTGGTATTACTCCTTCAATTAGATATAACCCTCCATATTATTACTGATTGGTTTTGTCTCATCTGGTTATTCTCTGTGGCTAGATAGAATAAAGTAGTAGATGTTGTTCTGTTTATATTCCTACTTAATGTTGACCCTGCAACCCTATTGTGGTGGAGGATTTGAGTCAAATCGCCTGCGAATAATACCTAGGCCCGAATATCGGCGTGCCTGGTGGTGTTGAAATAAGGAGAATCCTCCCCATCCTCCTCCTCGTAGGCATCCTCACCCATCTCGGCATCTGAACTTAGCAGATCCACAATCTCCTGGTCGTTACTTCCAGAGCACTTGGGATCCATGACCTCACGGTAGCCGTTGTAGTATCTTCGCAAGATACGTAGGATCTCTGGTCCATGAATCATGACTTTGTCAAGTTGGATGCCTGGAATCTTAGACATCTTGTTTAGAGAAATTGTCCACCGTATAGCCATGACCTAGAGCTCCTTCTTGGTGAACAGTGGTGATCTGAGCCCTTTCCGCTTTCGGATTTTCTCCTCTGCTACCTTTGCTTCCTGGACGAAACCGTCGATAATATCCCGGTGTATTTCGTTTAAGTCCTCCAACTCGGCACTGATGGATATTGGAAGCCCAGGCGATCGCGAGGGCGACTTCAGTGGTTGGTGTTCAGGCAGCTCTTCAAAGGCCTCTTCATCCTCGTCATCATTTACCATGAACCTATCATTCGCATAGCCGTTCAAAGCCATGGCGCCATTCCCATCGTCGCTTTTCACAGTATGAGATTTCTTTCTCCGTCGTCCAACAGGTAAAGACACGCATGGCGACGGCATGGCGGTCACATCCTAATCCTTCGGCTTCTTGCTGGCTTGCTTTGATGGGGGCTTGGAAGACTTGTTAGTCGCGCCCACTTCCGGCACTTGAATCGATAACATGAGCTTCCGTTGCCCTGAGAGAAACAGGCGGTATATCGATCCAAGTTTCAAATACTGGATTGCCATGCCATGATTTCCGACTTGGTTATTCTCATGAAATGCCTTCTCGGCTAACAGTTTGTCGAGTACTCGAACAAGCTTATGCTTCTTAAGGCTCTTTGCCATTCCGTACCAGTCATCTGAGTGACGTGCCTCATAGGGGGGATACTTCCTCCCTATGAGGATATTGGCGCATTGCACCGCTGTAATTCGCCTCTGCGCCTGAATAACCCGGATGGCCGCTATGGCATACTCAGAAAACTCTCGCTGCTCAAAGATCAAACCAGCTTTGCAATTGTCGCAAGTCTTGCGGCACTGCGCTGCAGTAAAGTCCTCGCCAAAATAGCGAAGTATTTTAACCCGTTGGCAATTAGACTTGTTGTTACAAAATGCCGTGATACGGTTGAGCATAGATATCTGGCGCTCCTTTTACTTATTGTTGCCCTTACTATCAGCGATTAACTTCTTTAGGGTCCTTATATCCTGCTTGCCATAGAAAAGATTGCAATTGGAGGGATCTCCGTCTCTGCCTGCGCGACCCGTCTCCTGATAGTATCCTTCTAAGGTTTTTGGAAGTCCGTGGTGTATGATAAACCTCACGTCTGGTTTGTCGATGCCCATGCCGAACGCAATTGTTGCAACGACAATCTTGACCTGGCCCTGCTGCCAGGAAGTTTGTACCTCAACCTCGTAGTGTAGATTTGGACGATTGAAGCTTTGTGAGAACGCTTGACAGTTGTCCATTCCGAGATTGTGCCTGATGTCGACGATGACGTTCTGTGTCGCGGTGGCTGTGAGAGCCATGACTGGCACTCCAGGATATTTCTGGCAGACTTTGCCTAAAGTTTTATAATATGGCCGGAAATCATGGCCCTATTGGCTGATGCAGTAAGCCTTATCAATGACGATGCGAGCAAGTTTACCCTTGTTATACAGGGTATGCATCCCATTGTTGAAGGTAGTATTCTTTCTTATTATCTCGGGGGTAATATACAGGAGCTTAATGTAGTCCTCTGGGCTTCTATTCTCGAAAGCAGTTATAACCTATCTCTTATATTCAGCAGAGTACTCGCCATTAAAAGCTACAGCCTGAATGCCTAGAGCTTTCATGTAGTCAACTTGATCTTGCATCAAACTGAGCAAGGGCGACACCATAATGGTGATACCCTGAGTCTTGCCAGTTCTGATAACTGCCGGTAATTAATAGCATGAAGACTTGCCGCCACCCGTTGGCATAAGAACGAAGGCATCTTTACCTCCCAATGTTGCATTAATAGCCTCAAGCTGATTATGGCGGAATCCTTTCATTCTGAACCGGTCCTTGAGCATCCTTTGAACTTCAGATGACCACGAATGTCTCATCAGCTCGGCAGGGATTGACTCTGGCGCTACTGACGTCAATAGCTCCGTTGACGAGGTTCGAGGCTTTGCAGCAGCTGCAGCATTACCAGTTGTCTCCGAGAAGACTTCTCTAAAGTCTTGCGAGATGGGAACGTGGGACTGACGGGTCTCATAATCCTGTGCAAAAGCAAGCATCTCCTCATCGTCGCTGAAGTCACTGAATTCATCGTTAGGGTGACGATATGTCGCTTGAGGCGGACTTCGACTGCCTGGTACCAAGTTTCTCGCAGCTTTGAGCAGTGGCTGGAGCTGGAGTTCATCTAGATCAGAGAAGCCGTCGTCACCGACACCAAATTCTGTATCCACAGGCATGGGATTCACCATTGATGGTCTTGTCGCCGGTCTTGACTGATAAGGTGCATTGGAGGGTTTTGCGGTGTCTTTCGGGAAAAGAGGAGCCCCAACAGCGTTGTTTTCCTGGGAGATAGCACTCGTCCTTTGTGAGAACTCAATCCTTGATATTGCTGGGTACTGCCCGTTCTGAGAAGCTTTGGGCAGCTGAGGCTCATGAACAACTCGCGGACCCATCCCGCTTGCTAGTGTAGCAACATTCGACATCATAGACATGTTGGCACTCTTTTGAAACATTGGTCGAGTGCCCTTCACAATGACTGATGCAGGAGGGCGACCATGCGTTGGTTTCTAGACAGTCCCAAGGAAGCCAGCTACATCTAGCCCAGTGCCATTGATTGTTTTGAGTAGGACATGCTCCACCGCTTGGATTTCATCGATGAGGTCATCAAGTCGAACTTCGTCCTCATCCGTGTCAAGGCCTTGGGCGTAGGCTTGGGTAATGGCTTGGGTAAGCTCTTCGCGTTTCCTACAAAGCGCCCTATACTCATCCGTTGGGGCAGTGAGTTGTTTGAAGGCCTTCTGTTGTCGTAACAATCGCTCTTTTTCTGACTTAACCTCACTTCGCTTCTCCTTCGGCCAGCGCTCATTAATCGCTCTTTTGAAATTCTTATCGTTTTGCTGAATGAGCTTGTCCATGAACTCACTCCACTTAGTCAAGGTCGATGGTTGAGAACTCAACTGATTCAGAAGAAACAATGTTGGACTTGATTCGGGATGGGTTTTACTGGGAAGTTCATTAAAAGAATCTTCAGGTGTAGCCTTGGTGGTCTGCGAGCTGTTTGACGCGATGGCGCGCACTCTAGGGGCGGCTACTCCTGGAGGAATGAGGCGTTGGGAGAGCGAAGCAAAGTCTGGCTGGACTGCAGGCATAGCTGTCGACCCTGCTTGAGAACAAGTTTGTGCTGGTTTATTCGTAGAGACTTTCAATATGGCGATTGAGCTATTATGGGAAGGGGGCATCAAAAATTCTCCGTCGGAGTCAGGAATGAATGGCTCATTTCTGCCATCCTCCATTCGAAGGGGAAGCGAGTTGGTCTGATGGACTGGATTGGAAGCTTCAGAATTAACAGCAGACTCCTTCAAAGGGCTTGTTGGTCCCTTTGAGGGATGCTGAGTGTCGATGACAGGTAAGGATTTCCGAGGGGACTGCTCATGAGCAAGCGGACTGTGTACATATCTTGAGGGCGATAGTATTTCATCTCCGTCCGCCTCACTGATGGGTGAAATTTCGGTAGACAGATGGTTTTTGAAGCCATCAGGGGTTCGGCGTGTTCGACTGCCGCGAGATCCGTCTCTTCGGCGTGTTCCGGATCGATTCCCAGGGCTCGTGGGAGAATAGGTACCGGGAAGTTCGTAGATAGCTGGGAAATTGCCTAGGTTGTTGAATTCTTCCTCGCTGATTTCACTGCTCTTTCTCTTTCTACCGCTCGAGGCCACTAGCTTGGGTCGAGATACGTCATCTTCGCGGCAAAGTTTCGCATCGCTGTTGAACGGTAGTGAGTCAGAGAATTCAGAGGCATCGTTGGTTAGGTCTAAGTACTCCAGACCATCGGCGTTGAGGTCGGGGAAATCGGGGCTGCTCGTACGAAGGGTTTGGACTACGGCCGAAGCCGGGGCCTTCTTCAGTGGACTTTGTGTCTTGCAAGGCTCAGGGCTCCATGTGCCTGGAAACACCCAATTAGCTTAAATTGTCTCTATGGTACTCAGGTACTTACTGAGGTTAGTGCGCCTGGCAGAAGCATCTTGTCGGGCCAAGCGATTAGGGGTGATGGAAGAGGAGCTGAGAAGCTGCTGGGGCCTTGAAATAAGACCGGGCTTCCTGGATCTCGAACTCGACTTGAGGCGGGCCATGGTGTCGTCGTCCTCCACTATCACCCGGTCCGTATCCCGAAACCTCGCGTCAAGCACGCCCGGCCGATAAGATGTAGTTCACAGCGTCGTTTAAATGTGATTCGTCGTCAAGTCGACTGAATGGTTCAGCTTGGAAGCGTCGTCGTTTTTGAGTCTGAATGTTATACCTGGGACAACCCAGTTTGGGAGGCGTCACTGCCCCTCAGAAACGGTGGTATTGCAGGCTTGTAGTGGGCTCGGCCGGTCAACAGCCAGGACAGGTGCTCTACAAGGTTGTTGCAAGTCATGAAGCCGACACGTCCATGTCGAGCGTCTATTAGTCACGATTTTCGAAAAATGGAAAAAAAAAAAAAAAAAAAAAAAAAAAAAAAAAAAAAAAAAAAAAAAAAAAAATTCAAATTTGCTTCGTCTCGGGTCGGAGCGTTGAGATTAGACAGTCTCCGCTTGTTCTCGCCACCCAGGCAGCAGTCAGTTGTTGGTTCAGTTTCTCTTCCTCCCCGGTTTTACCCGCCATTCCACAGGAGCCATGTCTGGCAAGCGGGTTTAGCCGGCAGCCGAAGCGTCCGAGATATTTGTCCGAGGCGCCCCACTTCGCTAACGCCATTTTTTAGCGCTTGGCCAGCCTTCCGACTCTTCCTCCTAGACCTCTTTCTACATCGGTGTACCAAACTCTGTAAATGTCGGTTTGAAATGCCATTGCACATATAATTCAGGCTTCTATGAGGCGAACCGTACGTCTCGTGTATGGGTCCTTCTCCCCCCAGTGCTCGACTTGAAAAATGCCGCCACAAGGCCGGTAAAGATTGTCTGGAGCCTTGTGCGGTCAAACGGATAATAAGAACAAGCTGCTCATGCTAAACGTGAAGGTTAATTGACTATCCCTGAAAGAGCTAGCGCGACTTGGGATTGGCAAAGAAACGGTTAGATCTTACCCCACACAATCGATAGCTAGTTCAATTCCATGACGAACATTACATCACTAGCTGTTTCATAAATAAGAGAATGCAACCTCGACGAGAAGCTGCTCATTATGGAAGCACACTATTTTCATTATATCTTACAAAATGAGTAATTCACAGGACTCAATCGAATGGCAAAGTCACCAAAGAGAGCGAACGGTTCACCAATCCATGGCACAAGTTTCGACCTCACGAAGCCGCCGATGGCGATAGTGAAGCTTATGCGATGCTGGATAACCGACGAAGAAGCTAATAAAATTCACTTACAGTTTCAAAAATCCTGTGTCGCAAACCGCCAAGTCCTATGGAGCGGCATGCTACGTCAGAAAGCCCAGCATTGGGCCGATAAACATGATTTTTAGACATTAATAACGGCTTTGGGTCCGCTGCTAAACCCTTCTGATCCACAATGTCTAAATGGCACGAAGTCTTCAGCAGCACGTGCCAGATATATCCATGGAGCCTCCATATTATTCGCTTGGTTTATCACCTACGGTGACCTAGTCACGGTGCTATCGCAGCCCCCTCCACAGCGATTCCATCCCTCTGGACAATCGTTCTACCAACTGTACGAAGAACCTATTATCAAAGGTAAGATGGATAACCAGGCCGTAAAGAAGATTGTCATAGCCCATCCTACCGTGGGTGCAGCCGTCGACTTCACGTATGAAATGTGGCCACATAATAAGCCGTCGCTGTGGATAACCACCTTTGGCATACCGGACATCAAAGTATACTGGAGACAAGTTAAAACTGCGAAGCCTAATCATCATTCATATGACTCAGAGGTAGGCTGCGAAGAAACAGGTAAAGCGCTCAGTCACCAACTGAATAATGAGAAGGGGGCACAGTTGCCGCCCAAAGTCACGCAAGTAGCGACATCGATTGCAGCCAAAAAGTCGCCAGGCCTAACTCAGACCACCAAGAAAAAGAAGAAGAAAATGAATAGTAGTAAGAAGGCGGGTACGGTGAAGAAACGGGACGAAGAGGATATTGCGTTGGACCCTCTCAAAGGTAAACCGCCTGTAGGATTAGCAGCGGTGGCCCATTCGACAGGCGTAATTGGACAAAATAAAAGTGCAGAGAGCGAGAAAAGGAAGCGCGAGAAAAAGAAGCGGAAGACATTGAGAAGGAAACAGAGGAAGAAGGAGTTAGAGAGGGGCACTTTGGGACCAAGGCAACAAGCTTCAAATGAGTGAGGGCAGGAAAGGCAATGAGATTGTCATTACTGAATCAAGAACGGGGCAAAACAAGGCAGGGATAAAAAGGAGCTTTTCGGAAAGAAAATTTAGCCGAGCAAAGTAAGTTCATAGTCAAATTGTCCAAAAGCTTGCGAGAAATGCCTCTTAACCTTAGAACAAATAATGAACCTTTGCCGAATTTCAGCTTACTAAATGCTAGTTTATGACTGGCATTCTATCTAATATTGCGATAGATATCATCATATCTTACCTGATTTTTAACTTACTGAGACCGTTGTGGTGACCATATTGCTGATCATCAGCTGCACTCATTTTAATTGTCGGCAAGCCCATGTCATGCAAGCGCCACAAAATTTCCCATACAAAGGTAATTGTCGGCTGCCAGCCGACGCAAGTAGTAAATTTCAGGGTTTCCCAGGACGATTAGGCGCAGGATCCAGAGGCAGATTGAAAGCGATTAGTGGCACGAGACTCTGGGTGACGTTCAGTCATATCAAGTAGTGTCATATCAGGTAGTTCACAGACAACACATGCCTACCCGGACACCTCAGCCCATCGTACATATGAGCGAGCCAGTGGGTAATGAGATAGCCAAAATAGGGATAGATATCACTCTCTTCAGACTCTGCTCCATTTGATTTCGATCTCAAAACGATTCACCGTTCCTACCCCTAACTTGACTTCATGACCTAACCTTGACCGCACTGCGTCGTCTCAGCACGCGACTGATCAGGAGAAAGATCCAGAGGCAAACGGCAGCAGTCAGTGACTTGCAAGCCACTTTGTTCCAACTGAATGTATCTTATTCATTCCACGCGCGACGCCGCTCTACATAAAAACCCCAGTAAAATTCATATATATCAGAACAACAAAATTCTAACTGATAAATGAACAACTTACTTTGTATCGCATAGTAACAAAATGAGATTAGCAGCAGACCAGAAACTATTGTGGCAATGATAATCCTAACTGGTGCGCCTTTGATAAAAAGTCTTTAGGCGTGTTAGAGTTACTGATGCTGAAGTGCCACGAAGAGGCGAGTAGGATAAGCCCCTTGGAAAGTGGTTTGAGTGGCAGGATATTTCCTGCTGGCCCAGGAGACGATCCAGTGCCGCCTTTATTAATGCTAACTTACGCTCATCCCGAGCCAGGCCGTAAATTACTTCCCTATCCAAGTCGCCGAGAGACATAGACCAGTCAGCCTCGCAGTCAGGCAACTCCGTGAGGAGACCAGGATATCGCGACGCGTATCCCTGAATATCGTCTCTCGACCTGTGCGCCGCATCCTTATATGATTAATTCAGTCTCTAAAGACATCATTCTAATTGCGCAGGGTTAGATTGAAAAAGGCCGGCGAAAAGGCCGCCAGAGGCAGGATATGAATAACCCGCAAATGCAACACTCACCGAAATCCGCGAAGAGCAGTCAATTAGTATCAGATATGAGGTCCCTATGGCATGAAAATATAGGATATCTACCGACGCCGTCATAGCCATTACCAGGCATGAAAATCGAAAGGTTGTTGGCCAAACTGACCCTGTTCCCCTCGGGGTCGAGCGAAAGGAAACCTACCCTTGCCAAGAATGGGGGGACGTTGAAGGCCCAAGACTGGAATGCATGAAACTCCAGGCAGACAAAGATTTCCTTTGATCAGTACTGATATAGATCACTGTAGGTTTCTTGGTTACTGTTCCGTCCCGCCTAAACTAGGGACTTTCCTGAGATTGCCATCAATTCGTATAATACGACTATAAGTAAGTAGTAGGTGCTTAACCGGGCTTGCATAAGCACTTTAAGCCTTAACTGGCCGTTTGCATACTGTTAGCTAGTTATGCATTCTTTGTAACAAAGAATTTTTCGAGAAGAATGGCCTATTATCCGAAGTCTAGGTCGCCAGCTGCTCATTAGCGATTCAACGAGCATACTACATAACATGGAGGCAGGCATTTTATGTTTTCTAAAAGCCTACTCCACAGCGCAGATATACGCTCCTGCCTCTGCCTATAATACTCTCCTCAAGAATGTTTTAAAGCACTAGGCGATCGGCTTCTCAGATCCGGCTACGCACCTACATCCAAAATCTCAACCGAGTTGCCCGAAAGGAGACGATTGGGTCCTAAGTTCTTTCACTTAGTAGGCTTACATATAGAAGAATAAGTTTAGAATAAAACCTTTAATATAAGATTAGACTTTGCATTTTTAAAGAGGTTGCCACAACAACTACTCTGTACTTTCCTACTCGGGTTTGCTAAGGGAACTTAATATAATTTACTTGCTCTTGCTTTCCACTTTCTAGATCGATACTTAGACTATTAAGGTTATAGAAAGTTAACCAACAAGCCAGCCGCCCAGGCGTCAAAGGTGGCAGGACTTGGCAAGATATCCTATAGTTATATTTTGCCTTATTAACATATAAAATAAGATTATAGACAATAGGTTGCTCTCTAACAATTCTATTTGTTCTAAGCTATGGCATTTAATTGCTAACTAAGAAAAAAGTATATCATCTCCATCGCATCGCTCCCTTTGGCTTCTGCAAACAAAGGCAACAAAAGCTAGAACCCCCTAAAGGAGGGCTAGCAAAGGGCTGCGTTTATAACAAATAGAGAGTAACAGAATACAAGGCCCATATGCCTCGAAGATAGAGCAAGTGATCCCCTCACTCCCCTCTTCAGCCGTGTTAAATAGTAAGCACTCCCGTCATTCAGCTAGTCAAGCTCAGAAGAAGTCATTTAACATGTCCTCAACTTAAGATCACGATGAATCCACATTCATGCTTAGATTAACCCTGAGGAGAAGCATCGAATGCTAGGGCAAGCCCGAGAAGGTATATAATGAAATCGCCAGTCACTTTAGGACATTTAGCAATGAAACAGAAAGATGAGCTAGCTATTTTCTTGTAGGACGGTGTAAATTGGACTTTGGCAGAACCTGCATCTTCTTTTCAGGCGGCCGACTAAAACGGCCATTCGTAGGCTACATTACCGGTCGTATAACAGACATACTACCCCGACGCTGGCGGCAATTGCGAAACTGCTATTGTAGATAAGTGTAATAGAAAAATCAGGAGACAAGCCTTCATATCACAGAAGAGTTGGAGAGTATCAAGAAGAGGGTAGAGAGAGGTAGGCATGACAAAAGCAATATAGTAGGATATAAGTATGGCGGGATCCAGATCCGAGTATTGCTTCTATTATAATAGTAAGGAGTAGGATCTGGCGAGATCTAGATAGTATTATTAATAGAACCAAATAAGAGAAGAGGGAAATAGAAGAGGAAGAGAAAAGGGGGATAAATAAAACTATAACTATGTGATGTGAAATAACTAATATAGATGACCCAGCAACGTGCACGGGCCAGTTGCGTTGTATCCTGTCATGTTACCGCCACGACTGCGTACAGTAGGGCACGGACCATCAAATCGTGTATCAGGACCCGATACGCGGGGTAATTGGTACAGTAGGGGACTCTTGCAACAATATCATGCTGGTATTCTCAAATCGATGATCAGACCGTTGGATCGAGGCTCCACCATCGATTTGAAGTGGAATAGGCAGTAGTGATGATGAAGTACTCGCGTCGTAGAAATGGGTATGTTGTTGGTCCCTCTTGGCAGAAGTTGCTTTCTGCCGCTTTGTTCGCCTTTGTTCTACGTTTGCATTCGTTTTATCCTGGGGTGTAGCGTACTGGCGTGGTCGTCCGCGCCTCTTACGCCCAAGCTCAGATTGAAGAGGCGGATCCATACTCGAAGGCTCAACAGGCACTATTGAACACAAGGAATAGGTGAGAGGTTTGGGACGCATAGAGATGAAGCAAACAAAGTACTTACACAAATACATCAGTGAACCCCCTAAGGCCACAGATGTGGAGATTACTTGACTAAACAGACTTAGCGCGGGTACATGCTGCGCTAGCTCAAAGAAGGATTAGTTTTGACCACGAAAATCGAATCAGGTTTAGTTTTGACCACGAAATTCTGATTGGCTATGGGCTGGTGAAGCGACGACGACGTTCACAACTAATACGAGCGATAACGTCACAACGAGAGCAGGAATAAAGATAAAATGAGCTTTTATAATATCTAAATGACCTTGAGATTGTGTATAGTGTATGGAAAGTAGTTTTGGTCAGCTCTCTACGCCCATGTCTAGTCACCTTTTTCATGATGTCGATGTCTATGACCTGCTGAACTTCAATCATAATGCTTGCCCCCCTGGTCACTTTCAACCACTAAAAAAAAAAAACGGCCAAACTTCAAATGCATCGCTTGGCTGCAATTTGGGTTCAAATTGATTGATACTTTGGGAAAATACTCCCCTTGAACTTACCTTTCAATTGACACTGGTTTTATTTATTTTATTCATTATATACTAAATCGGGTCTACCCCCTGCTTTTCAAATCGGGTCTACCCTATGTCATCAATAGCGTATTTTCATTTTGTATGTAATTGCAAATCGGGTCTACTGCCCCCGATTTCACCCATGGGGGGTAGACCTACTTTCTCAGTAAAATAAAATCTTCCGTATTATTAAAAGTCCCTTAGTTCATATTCCAGTGTGTGAACCAATATCGTGGTGTTGTTGCGTTGAGTAAATTACAAACTCCCCAGATGTAAAGGCCGTAACCCGGAACCCAAAGCTCAACATTGATCATTGATCTGTGACATCCACTTGATCACAACTCACAACTTGCCGGTGCGTCAGCTTCCCTCCCTCACACCCTGGCATCCACTCAATTCCTGCCGACTGCATTGCTGCCGCGATACTTCCGACCCAGTATTCCTCTGGCTTGACCTCCGCCTTCATGTTCCCCATGGCCGATCTCACACTCTCCCCTCCCTACCTAGGCATAACAGTAATAACCCTCTCTCCATGCTTCGTCGCAATAACATTCACATTCGTCGATCCCGGCCTCGCAATCTCCGCCTCCACAACCGAAGGCGGGATGCCCCTCGGATCAATCTCCTTCACCATCTTCGTCAAGATCTTATCATACATCGGATCTCCCGGTTTCAAGCCCAGCCGCTCAAAGCGCGCTTGCACCCTTGTCCGGATCAGCGAGCGGACCTCCGGCGTATTGGGTGCCATGCGCTCCAGAGCGTGTTCCGTGTACCAGCGCCCGTTAATGCGCATCCCTCCTCCTTCGCGGGGTAGGTCCCAGATGGGATCGGTAAGCGCGCGAGTTGGGCCTGTGGGAGGTTCGGGTGCGACCATGGACGCGGCTTTGCCGAGCCCGTACGTGACTCCCAGCGAGAGCAGAAATTCGCCTGCGGCGCCGAGTCGCGAGACGTCGTGGCCGGTGAACATCTCTTTGCCGCTGCCGATCTGCCAGCCGCGCTCGAGCGCGAAGTGGAGCGGGTTGACGTCGCGGAAGAACTGGTACCACCCCAGCTGCAGCTGCACCGTTGCCGGGTGCGTCCAGACATAGTGTCCGACGATGCGACGCCGGTTCTCAAAGTTGGCGTATTGTGCTGGGGCGTCGGAGCCGGAGCCGAAGAGGCGAGAGGAGGCTTCTTTCTCTTCGGCGGTGAGGTGGGAGGGGTCGACTGCGGAGCGCATCTGGATTTGCTTGGGGGTGCTGGAGTCTGTGAATGCTTGGATGTAATCCTTCTCGAGCTGGGAGAGGGGATGTGCCCAGTCCTGACGGTTCGGGCGGACTTGTTTGTCCCAGAACACGCCTACGTCTCCGGGCTTATCAATCGTGACGATTTGATAGACAATGTCTCTTTCTAGTGGATCTGTAGATTCTGTTCCCTCGCTGTCGACCAAAGCGGTAGGCGAGTCGTGAACATAGCAGTAGATGTTGACACCATCGGCGAGTCCAGCTGGATCTGGACTGGCCCATCTCCCCAACCATGGCATGTAGTACCGAAGCCCATGATAGCAAAGCCCGCTTTCTTCATCGCGCTCCTTACCCGCGTAACGGTATCGCTTTGGTGTCTCTTGCTGACTTCTTACCGCTTGATACGATGTGCTACCGTAGGGGGTGTACTCCTCATAGGAAATTATCTGTGCTTGCTCGTCGAGCTCGAGAGAGGATGACTCCAGGTGGTTGCTAAACTGGTAGCGGATCAGTTGCTGTGGTGCAGGGTCGTTGCCAACCGTGTCACGCGTACGTGACTCCACTAGAGCGATTTGTTTCTCATCATCCACAATATGCAGTGTCTCGCGTTCCAGTGTGATTATACCACTAGAGTTACGCCGCCGAAATACCTCGAAGCTTCCAAGGTAGATACGCTCTTCGACCAATCCTGGCAATTTCTCCCACACCTTTCGAGTGCGAACACCCCGAGCATCATACGTATAATAAGCCGTACCTCCGCCACCCAGTTCAACCTGCCGCAGCTGGTCTTTATAGTCCCAGTGCATGTTGCCCTCTTGCTGGTTCGCTGGGTTGCCCAGATGAGGCATTAAGATGATGTTGCCATGAGCGTCATAAGCATATCGTTCGGTGGCCGGGTCGTTGCTACCAACTGTTGTGCTGCTCAGGCGATTACTGAACTTCAGCGATGTACCTTGAGTCCCGTCCTCAATGAGACTGTTTTCCTCGTATTGATAGTTGCGAGTCCAGCCTGGATTGGCAGGATCGCTTCCAAGATGTCGCAGAGACTTGAAATTCCCCACCGCATCATAGACATATCGCTCCAAGTACGTGCCCATGGCTTTGCCATCATTGGGATGATCCAGCCCGGTGTGAAACCTGTTGAAGGCGTTAGGTGTGGTGGGCGGATTACGTTGTCCCCCACCCTGGCCTAGATGCTCGCGGCCCGTTGCCTCGATTAGCCTATACGTCGCATCATACGTGTAGTCCGCGCTGGGATCGACACGCTTATTTCGAAAGTAGATGCTCTGCTGAGCGTCATCGCGGATGTTGGTGAGGTTGCCTTTTGCATCGTACGTGAAATTCAGGTTTTGCAGCCCACAGGATGTAGCTGGAGGAGGTGCTTCAGGGGACGGAAATCGGGATTCAGGTGGATCGCCGCCGCAATCCTCTCTGAAGGCTGGTCCGCGCCGTGTGTATATTTGGACTACTCGGAAGGTTTCTGGGTCGTACCTGTATCGAGAGGTCGCGCCGTTTTTGTAGAAGATTTGTAAACGGTGCCCCTTGGCGTCATAGTCAATGTTACTCACGCCTGCGAGAGAAGGGGGTACGGTACTCGTGTCCAGCAAGCCACCAGGGTCGCTCGAATAGTCAAGCCAGACGTGTATCTGCTCCAAGAGGCCGGCTTCGTTATACACAGGCTGAGTGATATTTCGCTTTGCTCCTGGCCGGTTGCTACGTGGGGCAATCGCCTGGACAGTGCGGTTGAGGGCGTCATAAGCTGTATGACTCTCAAAGACGTCTTCTTCTACATTTGGTCTGAGGGCCGCTTCAAGCGCAGCAAGATCAACAAGCTCAGTACTGGTGTCGGCTGGCAGAGCAGCGTTGACTGTTGTCCAATCAATCGATTGTCTGTATTCTCGCGCCAGCTGGCGTGAAGCTACGAGCAGATTGCCTTTGAAGTCGTAGGATTTGCTTATCAAACTTCCGGCCTGATCGAGGTGTAGATAGAGCTTGTTGCGCAAGTTGTTGAACTCGGCATCAGGCACCTTTTCACCGTACACCAAGCGCTCGGCGAGAAGTTCCTGGTTCGGCTTGGTCGGGTCAGATCCCGTAATGTACAAGCGGGACGGGCGACGAAGTGGGTCGTATTCCGTGCGGAAGATATGGCCTCTGCTATCCCAGGCGCGGACTGGATTGCCAATCACATCATTAAGCATCCATCGCTCGCCGTCTTCCATACTGAACTTGTAAACAATGTTGCCAAGGACATCGTGGTTATGGCGTACAACAATACGATCCTTGGCATCGGAAACCTCCCGCTGGTTGCCCTCAATATCAAAGACGACACGTGTGTGGTACAGCTCCTCGATGGCCGGCTGACCTGCAGGAGTATCGCTGTACTTGGTTTTGTTGTGAGCAACGGCGAGAACTGTACGACCCAGCGAGTCCAGATAGTTGGTGGTGGGCGTATTGGCATGTTGTGCTGCCTTCGTTGCGGCGCTCTGCTCCAATGTGCCCTTGGCCCCAGTGATGCGCTGCTGATACCACGTCTGCCAAGTGTCTGGTTGTGATTTGAAATATCCCGCCACATAGCCCGAAATGTCTGCATCGGTCCGGGGATCCCCAGTTTCTGTATGCTGTGCGGCAACTGTATCATTAGGATCAAAGGCTGTCTGCTGCCACGAGTCGAACACCAGCTTCTCGTAAGTGTTGTTAGGATGCAGGGTAGCGACCAACCGCTCGGCGGGGTCGTAGAACAAAACAGGGCTGACACCGGTTCGAGCACCGAATTCAAAATGATGGCCGCCTATGCTGACAGGAAGCTGGCTGAAGTAGGGCTCATACTGGCGCACAGGTTTGCCTTTGTTGTTGAAAATGGTCCAACCTGTAGCTACCCAACGTGGGCTGACAACGGGCTCGCCTTCGACAACTGGCCCCGGTTCCGACTGTATCTTCTTCTGGATCTCGCGACCAAAGCCGTCGGAATAAGAGAAGCTGGCTTGAATTTGGAGACCACGCTGGGGCACGGGATCGCTGGCATGAGTCTCGCGAGCTAGGATGCACGAGTAGACTGGCAGCCACTGGGTTGGGTTATCGGGATGTGCTTTTCGAGTGCGGCTGAAGTGATCAAAGTCGTACAGGACACGTGTAGTAGCATTCTTGAGCAGACTGGGCGCGGGGACGTGAGGATCAGCGGCATCGTAAAAGCCATCAAGCTGTGTCGAAGACAGATCCGCCTCGAAGCTGCTCAGCGAGTCCCCGACAGTGTCACTCTTGCCCTTCACTGCCGTACCCACCACAAGCCCTAGCGCATCAAAAACCATTTCTGTCCGGTTACGGTTGGCATCAGTGATTAGCCTGGGCTGTAACACACGGTAGTCGTTGCCGGGCTTGGTCGGATCCACATTGCCGGCTTCATCTCGTTCGCCGACAGTAATACGGTTTCCCACCGCATCAAGCGTCTCCTGTATCAGAAGATCATACGCATCATAGCGCACTGAGACATCGGTGCTCACCGCACCCGTGTGGAAGGGATTGCGATAGCGAAGCGCGAGAAACCAGTGCTGGCGCGCGTAGGCCAGTTCCTGCTCAAGCGAATCCGTGGCATTCGGAGAGTAAAACATGTGACCAGACGGCAGCCACCAGTTCGCATCGCCTTCGACATGCACATATCGGGCTTCGTAGCGTAGCACCGCGTCCAATTCTGCTGCCACCAACTTTCCGCTGTCCACGAACAACGTTGATGCCAGCTCCGGCGTAAAGGCCAGCTTGTAGTTCTCCAGCGGCAGTGCCAGTGACCCGATCTGGCCCAAGGGAAGCGGGCCAGAGAAATCGTCTTTCCGGTACAGCGTGCGTGTGTGCTCAATCAGCCGCAGACGTGTGTCAGGAGGAGCATGTGCAGGATTACGGCGCCAGTCCCATTGACCATAAGGCCATACTATTGTGTCTTCTGGCTGATCCAGCTGCAGCGGGAACAGCTGCCTTGTAAGCCTGGCCATGTCATCAAAGGCAAAGAGATCGACTCGAATGTCAGTGATTCCTGGCTCAGGCGGCTTGACAATTTCGTATGCTCGAGACTCGACAGGAACTCCGACACGATGCCAGTCCGTCTCCGACGTACGGTTGGCAAAGCGAGCCACCGCCAGCGTGAGGTGTGTTTGTTGATGCTCGTCCAGTTCATCAGCACCAGGGAGAGTGCGCCGGCGATATGCAATAGTCAGCGAACGAAGGACGTTGCCCCAAGCATCGACTTCGAGCGCCAGTGAGTGGCTCATGCGCGGATCAGCGCGCATCTTGCCATCTACAAGCACCAGCTTTCGCTCGTAGTGCAGGTCAATCTGCTCACGCGCATGCGTGGCAAACACCGCGAACTTGTTGCCGCTCAGAGGCTGGAGTAAATCAATTGTAAAGGCGTATTCTGTGACAGTGTATGGTCTTCCAGCAGCCGGGCTGCTATCCAGTCCGTAGACCTCCTGGCGCAACAGTGAGCCCTTGAGTGCCCGGCAGGCATCCCGCATCTCGTCTACTGTTAGAGAGTGCGGCGTAAAGGTGCCATCAGCCAAGTGTAGCGCGGCAGGAAACACTGTAGGAGCTAGGAGCATGCCACGCAGCTGTTCATCGCCCAGCCCCCCGAGAGGACCATCTCCCTCACGGTAGTACTCATGCTCAAACTGGGCCGAAATACGGTCGTGTGCGGCGAAAGCACCAACATGGAACCACTTGCGCGTCAGCATGGGTGGCATCTGCGAACTTTCTTCCTCATTTGCAGCGTTGAACAGCATGTCCTCGCGGCCATCACTATTGAAGGCTCCGAACAGCTCTGTATCGAGCTGCTCGACCATGCCGAAACCACGGAATTCGCGCTCGCTGCCGTCAAAGTAGCCATGGTGATAGTTATACTGCCTAACAAAACGGTTGCGGCCGACCAAATCAAACGTCTCAACCCGCTCAACGACATGCACCACAAAGGGTAATTTTGTGACCCAGGGTTTGCCGGCTGCCCTGTCTTGCACATAGAACTTGGTTGAGGGCGCGTAATGCATGTGGGTTTCCATCCCAAGATTGTTCACTGCCTTGATCAATAGGTGTGGCTTGTGCTCTCCTACCAAGTTGGTATACCGCATCTGCCGTCCGGAGTCTCCAGGCAGTGGCGACGAGTAGACCAGACAAGCAGTGCCATTTCCAAGCAGATCCACGACCCGCACTGACGACAAGCTGTCCGTGGAAGGGAACGGCATCTCGAGAGACTGGCGTGCACCCCAGCTATTCCCAGCTTGGTTATAGTAGATGTCGACTTGTTTTGCACCCAGATAGATTATATCGCAAGTACCCGAGCCATCGATGTCCGCTAAGCGAATGCGACGTTGGTCAAACAGATCGGGGTAGTCAAAATAGGGGGCATTGCCCATGGTGACCTTGGCACCGAAGCGACCGTAACCGCAGTTGGGCCAATAACAAACCTCTCCATTGCGAAGGCGTACCAAATCTGACAATCCATCTCCAGACATATCACAGATGTAGACCGATCCAGTAGGGTCAGAGAATAGGAGTTGTGGGCCGCGATCTTCGTCCGAAGGCAGGAGCTGCCGGGCTTGTGGTGCAAAGCCTTTTCTCGCCAGGGAAGCATACCAGATCAAGGCCCGATCTTCTGCTATCAGGATGTCGGCGTGGCCGTCACCCGTAAGATCCACGAACTTCTGATTAGGATCTTTGAAATCTAGGTTGGGCCAAGAACTGAATTCGCAGAAATGCTCCCACCCATCGTCATCTTCGTTGCGTTCATAAAATCCAAAGGAAGGGCCTTGCATCTGCACCAAATCCAGGTGACCATTACCGCTGATATCTAACAACTGAGTACCAGCACCATCGGATATGCCCACAGCAGGTTTGGTGGCAACAATCTCGGCTGCGCCGAAGCAAGCTGTCGCTTTCTGGTCGGCCTTGTCGGCCATCCCCGGGGGATACGGGCTGAGGTTGCGCTTGTAGAGCCAGGTGCCGCCTTCCTCAGTAAGGATGCCTGATGCGCCTTCACCATCGAGATCCACCCACTCGTAGTCCGTGCCCAAACCAACGGGCAAGTTCTCCAGAGTCTTGGCATCGACTTCTTTCAATTCGTTCCGGAGGATAGCCTGGCTGTACTCAAATTCAAGTGGTGGAAGGGATTTCTTAAGATAGCCGCCCTCAGCGAGGCGTCTGTAGCCGCTCTGACTGATAGACGCTATGAGCGAGCAGATGGGGTGGCCTTGTTGATTGTCATCCGAGTTGTTGCGAAGGTTGCGGTAGACAAAATTGGTTGATCGCACAAGACAGTCTCGGCCGACATCTTGCTCGTCGGGAAAGTGGTGGAACATAAGCACTCGCTGGCACAAGCGATAGTTGCGCACCTCGAACCCAGCCCGGTATGACGAAAAGGGGTCGTGGCGGCAGAGCCATTCTCCGGCATCGTTTGGTTTCGGAGATGAAGCGTTATGCTCACCGTAATCAAAGACCACCTCGAACATCCAGCCAACACTCTCGATGCTCTCCTTGGTCAGCAGCCGTGGTCGTTGACCTGTGCTATCCAAAAAGGGCACGCGGTTCCCATAACGAATGTGCTTGACGTGCTGGCCAGTCATGCGACGAAGATCACCCCCTTTTCCACGATTACGCTCGTGAGGCTCTGTCAGATTAACCTTTGTGCCATCTTCACGCTTGTACTCGTACACGACGGCATTGCCCTTATCATCACGAGTTTCACAGATCAACCAGCTAAAAATCCGTTGCGGATCATCCGAATCGGCAACCCGGGATTCTTGATCCTTGCCATAGATCGTGAGGATGTTGTCTTTGGAGATGGAACGCCAATGAATGTCGCCTTCATCGCTTGTCCATCGCTCGATGCGAGCAAAGAGCGTATCAATGCGTGGTCGAAAGCGATGGATAGCATAACCTGATGCCGTGGTCGTATCCGTGAAACGACTGCCATCTGGGCTAAGGACCGGTACCAAATCTTCGGCGCCGGAGAGGATGAAGACATCGGAGTCTTCGACATCGTAGTACCGGGGCAATCCCTTATCAGTTTTGCGAGTGATGGTAGGCAGAGATAAATGCCAACAATATCCAAAATCCCCGTTTCCTGCTCCTGAATCATACGAGAGAGAGAGTTGCGGACCAAAACCAGAGCGATTAGAGCTGGTTGCGATAGGCACAGTCATGGAAGCAGTTCCCGTGACTGGGTTAGCAGTAAATTTCTCCCCGATGCCCCGAATTGCACCTCCTCCCTTAGGGAGTGAGATTGAGGGGAGCAAGGTAGAGGAGGATGAAGTGTTCTTGTTACTTCCGTCTCCTTTAGCATCACCCACGCTCTGCCCCCTCGGGTCGCTGGAATCAGGTTTGCTTCTGGCTACCACCATCCTGTGGAGTATACCGTGTTTTCCTTGATACTGAGGGCTTCTGAGCCGATGATTAGCAGATTATCAAGTGCCGTGTTCTCACACCACGGGACTCCAAAGGTTGGGCAGAGAATTGTATGCAACCCGCCCAGAAGGGAATTCAAATGGGCACCCAGTTTATACCAAAACTCTCACAGCAGCGCCCAGGCAAGCAGTGGTCGATAGTAAGTTGATCAACCAGAGTGCTTTGCACAGGAGAGGATGTGTGCAAGGTAACGGCCATACCTTGATTGACCAAACCGCAGGAAGAGATGTTGTGTCACTATAGAAGGTAGCCAAATGTAAAAGAGTGAAGCAATGGATACCGCAGACAAGGTAAGGCAATAACAAGAGAAGTAGAGCAGCCAGTGAGTGAGGTGATGTTGCAGGCACAATCCGGGCAGGGATGCTGATGGTAATCACCTTACCAAGGGTGCAGACACAGTGCAGAAGCAGTCAGGTCTCTTATCAACCTCCACCATTCACCTTCGCCACCAATTTCCGTTGATTACCCAACTTACTGTAGTTCTGTCGAATCAGATATCATTCGTTTCTATTATTATCGCATTTTAATCCTTAAGTAGTGGCTTGCACTGTTAGTTGGCCTAAGTGTTGCCTATGGAAATATCCGACTATTTTATAGATGTTTACTTGCTTTTAGCTTTTTGCTTTTAGCTTTTGCTTTTAGCTTTGAGTGGTGGCCTGCACTGTTAACTGGCGTTAGCTGGCCTAAGTGTTGCCTACGGAAATATCCGACTATTTTATGGATATTTACTTGCTTTTAGCTTTTTGCTTTTAGCTTTTGCTTTTAGCTTTGAGTGGTGGCCTGCACTGTTAACTGGCGTTAGCTGGCCTAAGTGTTGCCTACGGAAATATCCGACTATTTTATGGATATTTACTTGCTTTTAGCTTTTTGCTTTTAGCTTTTGCTTTTAGCTTTTACTTTTAGCTTTTACTTTTAGCTTTTACTTTTAGCTTTGAGTGGTGGCCTGCACTGTTAACTGGCGTTAGCTGGCCTAAGTGTTGCCTACGGAAATATCCGACTATTTTATGGATGTTTACTTGCTTTCAACTTTCAGCTTTTAGCGCTGACTCTCTAAATCTCGTGAAATACTGCTGTTCTAGTAGTGCCACGATTTACTATAATTGTCTCGGTAAAACAACTTCAGCCTTTTCAACTGGTCTGCTCATCTGTAACCATCGTGCGTTTTCTTTCAGCTGCTCGTACTAATTTCCCTATTCGTGCTGAATGCCGCTATCTTTACACACGAGCATCTTATGATATATTCGAAACCTAATTTTAGCCCCTCACTGACCACAAGGATCGAACCCCACCAGCACCATAACTGCAGTCGCAAAGATCTTCCCTCTTCGTTGCAGATGTTGAGGTGAGACTGCCATGTGCGAATCGGATATCCCATGGCAGGCACCCGTTACATTCAAATCACCCCAACATCAGGGTAGTGGTCGTTCATCGTTTGGTCTCTGCACGTCTCCTCCCCTCACCCACAACGTCCGCCTTTTCAAACGCTACAGCACTGAAAGTAGGCTAGTTGGGAAACACACATCTACATCACAAGTCTCTAATCTATGACACTGGAAATTTCCATCACCCTCGATTGAGGCTGATCACGCTCCAACTCCATAAGATGGCATCTAACCCTAACACCCCAGCGTATTTTGTTGTTTCTGGCAAGGTGACCAAGGTGGATGGCTCGATTCAGCAGGATGTCGAGGCTCGCGCGTTTGACGTTGATCTTCGCAATGAGCAGTGTCTCGGGATGACCAAGATATCTCCCAAGGATGGATCTTACGAGATCAAATACAAAGCCGATCAATTCAGCAGGGCAGAGAAAAGAACGGCAGATTTGAAGGTTTATGCTTACAAGTGGTTTTCCTCCTCAGGATCGTCTTCGGAACCATCTTATAGACCAGGGTCACCTAAACCGTCGCCACCTAAGCACACCGCTGCCCAACTATCGGCTTCGGCAATTCCGTTATCTGAAGGCCAGCCTTTGGCCATGTCAGAGATTCATTTCAATGCGTCAGAGAAGGAGATCATAAATCTAGTAATCGGAGGTGCCGTCGTTGTCGGCCCTTCAGAGTTCAAACGTCTTGTTGCAGCTATCACACCACTTCTGGAACGGACCAAACTTGGAATCGCAGATTTGGTCGAGGACGACAAGAGCAGGGACATAGGACGTGTGGTCCTATTTTGTTGGTTTCTAGGAGCGCAGTAATAATTAATGCGGACAGTGGGGGGCATCAGTATTCAATTGTCAGAGCTGAAATTCTTGGATTTATTGAAGACTAACTACTGCGAAAGCATTTCACAAGGATGTTTTCATTAATCAGGAACGAAAGTTAGGTGAGTCCCTGGAGAAAGCACTTCAAACTGCCATAGACGAGAACCTCATTGACACTATGGATGCCAACACATTCGCCGCTGCCATTTCTAGCTTGAGAGCTTGTGGAGCTCAGTTGGCTATCAAGACACCACCTGACTCATCAGGTAGTTCAGTGCCGACGCCTCTAGGAGCATTACTCACTGCGACGTTGCCTAAGCCTAGTTCTTTCATCGCAGAGCTTTCCAAGTTTGATGGAAATACTGAATCTTTCTGGAACTCCGTTAGAGAAAATCCGGATCTCAAGGACAAAGCTGGCAACCTGCAATTCAACGTACAAGTTGGAATTGCGACTATGACACATATGCCGCTTGTCCAGGAACTCACAAGGCGCCAAGCAGCTGGACAGATCAAGGACTTCTCCGACCTTGTGAAATATAAGCAGAGTGATTGGCTGCAACTCGTCAAGCAATCCAATATTGGTGTTCCTAGCTCAGTACCCGGAGACGGAGCAGAGTTGCAAGCCAATAACTATGCTAAGGGGATGGTAAATCTCCTTGAGGATACTTTCCCCACCAAATTTATCAGCAGGAGGCTGGCGGACCCCGATGATGACGAAGTACATTCGGTTCTGGATGGTAAGGCCCAGATACAGACTTTCTTACAGAAGAACCCTAAGTTCGAGATGACGACTATGCGGCTTGCAGACTTTGTGGCCGCTAACCCGGATTCGCTGAAGGGAATCGATAACCCCGATCTTTTGAAATTGCAACTGTCGAAAGTCCAGCGCATCTACGCCATTGCTCCTCGATACACGCAAATGCGAACACTCTTGGCGAACGACGTAACCTCAGCTATGCAAATCTCAAGAATGGGACGCAATATGTTCCTCAACTCGTTCAGTTCAAGATTTGACAGCATGTCAGATGCGATAGGCGTGTTTGAAAAAGCGCGCCAGAATCACGCAGCCGCAATCAACCTGTGGACAAACTTTAGCTCTAAATGGAGAGTCCCCAAACTGCCTAACTGGCTGCCGTGGTGGATCGATACTGCTCCTGCTCAGAAGGCTATCCCGGATTGGGAAACCCTCTTTGGGTCCGTTGACTCGTGTTCATGCGACGATTGCAGCTCCATGACCGGCCCTACTGCGTACTATGTCGATATCCTGCATTTCTTGCAAAACAGGCTGCTGATTGATGACACGAAGACTATTCGAGACAAGAACGGCAAAATTACTTCAGTCATTTGGCAACAGTACATGAAACCAAATGAGGAACGAGCCTTCAAAAATGCCAAAGATATTTTGTTTGAACGGCGCGCAGACCTTGGAATGATCCAATTGACTTGTGAAAACATGAAGACTCCTGTGCCCTACATTGATCTTACTCTCGAGATTCTAGAGAACTACATTAGTCCGGTGCAAGGTTTCGCGCCATTCGACCTACCAGTTTCTGCGGCGAGGGCTTTGGATAACCAAGATCTGGCAACGTTGGCACCCCTCCTCCAACCGCACCTACCGGTTCCGTTATCCGACCATGCCGTGGTCAACGTCCTTGTTACCGGCCATTCATGGGCAATAGATGAACCGGCTTACACCTACTTCTTCGACAATATTAACAACACTATCCACGCTGGATCTCGAAGTCGACAGACCAGGGGTCCGCCTGCCGAACTTGCGGCCAATCCCCAGTATGTTAATGCAAATGCCTACGACCAGGTGTCCAAAGAAGTGTATCCGTTGGATCTCCCGTTCGATTTGTGGATGGAAACGGTGAGAACGTATCTAGCTCACGTAGACGTCCGCCGTTATGAAATCATGGAAACATTCTCGACTGCCGATCGTTCACAGATAATTTCCGATCCAAGAACATTTATGTGAAAGAACATCTAGGTCTCACAGCATCCGAGACAAACATCATACTCGGTGTTTCCGGTTCCTCCGGCGCACCCTTTACCGATTACTGGAGACTCTTCGGCTTCGCAAAAAAGAATTTGGATGCGAGCACCTCTATTCCCGATCCCGCCAACAAGTTTCATATGATTCAGACTGGCGATTGGTTTTCTGTAGTAACAGGTAGAGTGGATGTATTTCTCCAACAAACTCGTATCACTTATTCGGAACTTCTCAATTGTCTGGAGATTGGATTTGTCCTCGACTCGGAATCGCGATTGAACATCGTCGCCGTCGAAGGCGCTCCAGTCGATACATGCACCTTGAGTCAGCTTCGTCTCGCTGAGGCTGGGGATGGGTCTCTGTTCAACCTAATCAGAATGATACGGCTACAGCGTAAACTTGACGGGTGGTCGTTGATAGATGTTGCGAGAGCTATGGGCTCGAAACTACTTCCATCAGACACAGACTCCTTTAGGAAAATCCTATTACGGATCTCCTGCATAAAACGAATCTCTGATGGGTTGGGGATTCCTGTCGATCAGATCCTTGCATTCTGGCAACCACTGGAAAGATCAAGTTACAGAGATCACGTCGTTGACGACGATGATTTGCCAGCCCCTGGCAGTCAGTACGAACGGATCTTTCGCAACAAAACAATCAGCACCCGTGGCGATTTCATCCTGCCCAAAGATCCTTCAAAGCTGGCTGGAACCCTCCGTGAGAATTTACCCATTATCAGTGCATCTCTGAACATCAGTACATCTGATATGAACCTGTTGTTGAAAGATCCAAATATTGTGCCTGATGATAACTTGAATTTAGATAACCTCTCCAGTCTCTTTCGGCATGTGACCCTCATGCAGGCGCTGGATTTGATCGCAAAAGACTACATTACAATCCTTCAGCTCATGGCCGTCAAGCCATTTGAGTCTCCTCAGGCTACCGTGGCCATTATTGAACGAGTACAGCGACTAGGAAACTCTCCGTTTTCGCTTGCCCAGGTGGACTATATATTGAGAAATCGCACCCGGCCCGATGAAGATATCCGCATGCCAGATGATACTTTGGTGATTATCCTGGCAGATATCCGTTCAAATCTGCAGCAAGTGGCCATTGATCAAACATACTCGGATGATATCGATGACAAGAAGGGAGACATCACCAAGAAAAAGCTTTCTTTGCTTAATTGGGATGCCACTGTTGTTGCCACAGCAATCGGCATCATAACCAATTCGCAATCCTATGAGACGGCGCTTGAGCAACCACTTCCTTCGAATTTGATTTTTCCGGATAGCCTGGGAGAGGCTTTGAGTTACAACGAGGACACATTGAGATTAACCTTCTCACGGATCATGAGTGAAGATGAGAAAACCACTTTGAAAGGGCTTGCTAATGCCACTCCCGACTTCATCAATGCAGTAGATCGGCTCTCGTTGATGCCTAGCTTGTTCTTTACTCGAAACTTGCGTACTTATTCCGTTCCACTATTTTCGGTACCCCTGACAAGCATTCCTGCTGGAGTAAGCATCCCCACGGCTCTATCAAAGAAGGTCTATTGGGATAGTGCAACCACCAAACTGTACTCAGTTGGCGCTTTGCATGATGCCGAGCGCCAGGCCCTCATCGCCGGTGTTTCTGATACAGCATACAAGCAAATCATTCAAGACCTGTACGATGCGCCCTTGAATTGGAGTCCGGCGAATGGCGATGCATTTTTGGATGATTCCGATATATCCTTCATAGTGGATACGACAAATGGCGCCAGTACATCACAACGATTCTTGAGGGTCCTCAAGAAGCTACTCCCTTACCTTCTTGAGAGCCTAAGCAACCAAGCGATCCAGCAGAAACTCGGCCAGGCAATGGGTCTTACAATACGACTTATCGATCCCCTCCTGTCGCATTATCTTCATATTTCAGCTATGACCTTGAACGATCTTTTCCGGGACCCTTCGTACGCTGCTAGCAACAAGCTCATTCCTGTCACTCCTACTAGATTCCCTGCCCAGTTTCAGGCTCTGAGACTGCTTGAAAAGGTGGTGATGATAGTCGCGGGATTCAAATTGGGCGTTGATGAATTGAACTGGTTGTTCACATTTCGCTCGCAGACAAATGACCCGGCCGCTGCTTGGCTGAACATCGAACAACTTCCTTTAGAGTTTTCGGATCAGTTTGTACCGGATTTCCCAGGATGGGAGCGTCTGGTTGCTGTCATCCGAGTGCGAGATTCCTTCCCCAATGGAAAAGATATTTTAAACTTCATGTGGACTGCGTCACGGTCTACTCAAACGGCAAAACCGGAGTTTCTGACATCGCTCGCAGGGCTGACCTTATGGGACGTGGAGGCTCTCAAGGCGCTTGATGGTCCCACTGGATTGAACTTTACCTTCCCACGAGCATATCAGGACGAAACTGCTCTTTTGAAGATAGCTGCAGCCCTGAGCTTGGTGAGGAAGATTGGCTCCACTGTCTCCGATGCTATACTTCTTGCCGGGTCTTCGGTTACCCAGACAGCGGCCCGGGCGGTCAGGCAAGCTGTAAAGTCCAAGTATGATCAGGACACATGGAATACGGTCGCGAGACCACTGCAGAATATTCTTCGAGAGAAGCAGAGAGCAGCTCTCGTCTCGTATACCCTCACACACCCAGATCGAAGCCAGCGCAAGACGTGGCACACTCCAGCCGATATATCTGCTTTCTTCCTTATCGATGTTGAGCAAGGCCCTTGTGCATTTAGCTCCCGAATCAAGCAGGCGATTGGGTCCGTTCAGACATTTGTCCAGCGCTGCCTCCTCAATCTAGAAACTGAGGTCATCGCAGACACCGAAGTAGACGATGGATGGGTGGAGTGGGAATCATATCTGAAGTCTATCCTCTTGGCATCAGCCAACAGGGAGATATTGAGCTATCCCGAAAACTACCTGGAATCTCCCTTCCGGGACGACAAAACGCCCTTCTTCAAGGACTTCGAAAACCAGCTTCTCCAGAATCCGGTCACAAAAGATACTGCTGAGCAGGCGATCATGCAATACCTAGACAATCTTGACGTCGTGGCACATTTGCATGTTCTCACCTGCTACCATCAGAAAGAAGGAATCAGTGGCACAGCCACTGCCATTGATATCCTTCACATCTTTGCTCGGACTCGAAGTGTTCCGTTCAGGTATTTCTATGCCAAGAGATTAAATGACAGCACGTGGACGCCTTGGGAGAAACTCAACGTGGATATCTCCGGGGAGCATCTCATTCCCGTTGTTTGGAATCGGAGGCTACATCTTTTCTGGGGATTGTTCACCGTCAGACAGCCGTCCCAAGACTCAATCAAGATGCCAAAGCCCAATGAAAGCATCCCAGCATCTCCAACTTACGTGGATGTTCAGTTAGCTTGGAGTGAGCTCAGGGCAGGAAACTGGACCCCGAAGCAAATCACCGACAAAGTTGCTGTACTTTGGAAGAGCGATGCGAATCCCGATATGGCTCAGGACTTCAACAATTGGTACACATTCCGATTCTCCATCGACAAGAATGACAACTCCTTGACCATCTCTTGCGTTACTGCTACCTACAAGCCCGCCAAACTAGGGTATTTCAAGTTCCTCGACCTAAAAGGCATCGTCGCTGTCACAACTGTAACGCGAGGTGGAAGACATCACAGAGCGTCACCAATCCGGATCCCGCGCGGAACGAGGGAATATGCTATGACATTCAAGGGCTACCAGAAACAGGTCTGGTTTCCAGATGGGTCAGCTGACCGGAACGTTCTGATGACAAACCCCGGAGATGAGTACACTCTCGTCTTTGACCCGCAATATACCGATCCGTCGGTGGATCCGGTCTTCATTTATCAGCATGATCAGAGAACATATTTTGTGCAAAGACAAAACCGCTTCATATGGTTCAACCCACGGGACTACCTCTCTGTGCCCAATCTTGTCCACCCGGGCCTGCTGGAGGGCGGTTTGCTTGGTCGTTACGTTGCTCCGTCCCCTAGTCCTATAATAAGTCAAACTTTACCGAATCCTTCAGTTGTTGGGTCATCAAGGTTTCTTGCCAGTGGGCCTTTCGAAGGCGAACCGCCTCCAGCACTCGATGATGTTGGAGAAGTAGTAAAATTCCCGGGTCTTTCATTGCGCAAAAGCTCTAGCCGATTCCTTGGTGGAGAGATAGACGCTGGGCTTGGGTCCCTCGATCTATCACATCTGGCAATACCGATTTCGACTATCCGGTTTGGGTCTTCCTTCCAAATGTCTCCCATTTATCATCCTATGGTGACGGATTTCATACAGACCTTGAACCGTGACGGGTTGGACGGCTTGTATCAGCGGCCGCTTCAGTTGTCCCTGAAATCTACCTTCAGTGCTACATACCAGCCCGTGGCAGGGTACTTTGACGTGTCAAAGTATCCGGTTGAAGATGTTGATTTCTTGAGCGGAAGCATGCCTTCGCTGTACAATTGGGAGCTGTTCTTGTATATTCCTATGATGATTGCTGGGCAGCTTAGTACCAACCAGAAATTTCGCGACGCGCAAAGATGGTACCACTACATTTTCAATCCCACGGACACTTCTTCGCTCTCTCCACCCAACCGGTTTTGGCAGATGGGCCTCTTCTTCAATACCAGCAAGGATACATACGCCAATGAGACTTTGCCAAAGATCATGGAGTATCTAGCTAAACGGGGAAGCAATGTCCAGTTGACAAGTGAGGAGAACAAGATTGCCGCTGCCCTGGAAAAAGACGTATACGAATGGAGGAAGAATCCTTTCAATCCATTCCTTGTCGCAAGGTCCCGCACAGTTGCTACTCAGAAGTGGGTGGTCATGAAGTACCTTGACAATCTCATTGCGTGGGGCGACCAACTCTTCCGTCAAGACTCGATTGAGGCTATCAACGAGGCTACACAGCTATATATCCTCGCCGCCGAGATTCTGGGAGAACGACCGGCTACGATCCCTCCTCGCGTAACCCCTGCCATCCAAACTTTCAACTCGATATCCGGCTCATTAAACGAACTGTCAAACCCCTTGGTCCCCATCGAGGAGATGGTATCTGCTGTGAATACTCAAAAGCTCACACATATCTACCCCGGCCACCGGCCATCCCCAGCTCCACCCACAATGCTTTACTTCTGCGTTCCGAACAACCCGAAATTGCTCGGCTATTGGGATACCGTCGCAGATCGACTCTTCAAGATTAGGAACTGCATGAATCTGCAAGGAATTGTTCGCGAGCTGGCTTTGTTTCAGCCGCCTCTTGATCCTGCTATGCTGGTTCGGGCTGCTGCGTCAGGTGTCGACCTTAGCAGCGCCATGAGCGACATGAACGTTCCTCTTTCTCAATACCGCTATCCAACCCTGGCAGCTAAAGCAACCGAGCTTGTAGCCCACGTGAAGGAATTGGGAAGGAACTTCTTGGATGCGTTGGAAAAGCGGGATCAGAATGCAATGTCTCTTTTGCAGACACAGAATGACCTCGACTTGCTCGACAAGGTAACGGCTGTTAAGGAGAGTGCAGTCGACGATGCGAAGTACGGCTATGAGATACTGGACAAGGGACTCGCCATAGCGACAGCGAAGAAGGATTACTTCACAGACCGCGATCTGATGAACACGTGGGAAGAGTTACATATGGTGCTGGAGTTAGCTAGTACTGTTATGGATTTGGCTGAAAGTGGAGCTCAGCCTGTATCCGCAGTTATGCATCTTATCCCAGGTCAGTGTCTTTCTTGTTATGAAGATTAACGTTAACAATCTCTATCAGATGCTAAGTTGGGTGCCCCTACAAGTATCGGCATCACCCTTGGAGGTCCCGGGTTAGCGAATTCTGCTTCCAAGTTCGGCACATTCATGGGAAAGCTTGGCGGCTTAATCAAACACGCAAGTTCCATGGCTGCCTCGATGGGAAGTTTCAACCAGAGGAAGGACGAATGGGACCACCAAGCAGATATTGCTGCGAAAGAGATTGCTCAGATCAATGTCCAAAAAGATGCAGCGAACCTTCGATGGGAAATCGCGAAGAAGGAGTTGGCGAACCACAAAACGCAAATCGAAAATATGAAGAAAGTGAACGATCTCATGCATAACAAATTCTCGAATATTGAGCTGTACGAATGGATGATTTCGCAGCTTGCATCGGCGTATTTCCAGGGATACCAGATGGCATACGATGCTGCCAAGCGAGCTGAGAGAGCTTTCATGCAAGAGGTCGGCGTTGAGAATCCTAATTACATTCGCTTTGGTGCTTGGGACAGTCTGAAGAAGGGCTTGCTAGCAGGTGACCAACTTCATCAAGACTTGTTGCGGTTGGAATCCGCATATCTGGAGCAAAACAAGCGCGAGTACGAAATTACGCAGAATATCTCTCTTGCCCAAATCGATCCGCTGGCCCTGATGCAGTTGCGTTCTAGCGGAGAATGTTTTTTCAAATTTTCAGAGGCGTGCTTCGATATCAGCTACCCAGGGCATTACATGCGCCGACTAAAAACTGTAGGAGTCACAATGCCCAGCATCGTAGGTCCATACACGTCGGTTAGCGCCACTTTGTCGCTTCTGAAGAGCTCCACTCGTATTAGCGCTCTGGCAAAAGACAAGTATACCCGACGGGACAACGACACACGATTCCGCGACAACTATGAGCAATTCGATTCCATCTGTACCAGTACGGGAATTAATGACCACGGGCTTTTCGACATCAGCCTTCGAGACGACCGGTATCTGCCTTTCGAATATGCCGGAGCCATATCGAGCTGGCGTCTCACGCTGCCGAAGAAATTCCGCCAATTCGACTACGACACCATCACCGATGTCATCTTCCAAGTCCGCTACACGGCGCGCGAAGGCGGCGAGGTCTTGAAAGCCATCGTGGAGACCGAGCTTTCGCAACGCACCCTCGATGCAGTTCAGATGGCCGAGGGCCAAACGGGGATGGGCAGGCTGTTCCAGCTGCGCCGAGATTTTCCAGATGACTTCTACCGACTGACCCGACCGTCGAGACAAGATGCGCCGCAGGAGATGACGCTGAAGTTGACATTGCAGCACCTCCCGTATATGTTCGTCGCAGCCAAGGGCATCACCGCGACGAAAGCAGCTATTTTTGTACGCGTGCGCGACGAGTATGTTGATGATGTCACGGTGGACAAGCTTCTTGTGTCTCTGCGACCGAAAGGAACTGATAGGGGCGATGGACTGACGCTGCCGCTTTGGAATGGATTAAGGAGAGGCTCGGCAGATATTAAGAGAGCTTGGGGCGAATTGACGTTAACGGTGTGGCTCGCGGGAGAACAGAAGTTGCCGCAGGATGCGCTGGAGGATGTCTTGATCGTGGTTTATTATTCGGCGAAGTGGTGATTGTGAGACTTCGAGGCTTCAACTAGTAATTGTTGTGGAGAAATGGAGTCGGAGGTAACTTTATGCGATTACAGTGTCAAGGTCACTAACCGGATTGGGTGTAACGAAAGAGTAAACTTGACTTGCAAATAGCGTGCTAGCGCTTCCTCATGTATGCGGAGCCAGTCGGCAGGGCATAGAGAGGCAGCGGGTCAGGGCAACGCCGATATAGTTATGCCAAGCGAGGTGTGGCAGGAATCATGTAGAGAAAACCCTAGTCTTTCTCTTATTATCATTTGTCGTGTAACTCGAATTGTTGCCTACCCCCCGTTCACTCTCACGTATGACTCTACCTCCGGCCTATTTCCATGAATCCATTCCATAACGACACCTTTCGTCCGTGCGCGCGACCCCCGCCAACCTTTATGAAATTACAAACTTTGTAACTGTGTACGCTGATTGGGCCCTGGAGCTGATAAACCCTACTGTACCAATTACCTCCCGTATCAGGTCCTGATACACGATTTGATGGTCCGTGCCCTTTGGTATTAGGGTCTGTAACCCCTGTCACATTTCACTTTAATCGATCAATTGAATTGAACTTGAAAACGGTCGCAACGCTGGAAATTAAATTTTCTAATACGAATAGTATTAGTATAATATATCCTCGATGTAATGAATCGATGCATCTAGCCAAATTGTATTTTACGGATGAAAATTGGGGGGCACAACGAATCCGTTTGGGTTAAATGGATTTGATGTGTCTGTTCATTAGCGTGGTTTTTTTTTATATGGAAGTACAAATGGATTTAATATCGAATCCGCCACGCAGCTAGGATAGGCTATGCAAGAAAACATTCGACGACTTGCTGGCTTGATGAATCCTCGAGATATTGCACTTTGAACCTAAAGGCAGACGAAATTAACACTAGCAATTAAAGGCGGCATTGATTTTCATCATTTAATAGGGTTCCACCATAGCTCCGCGAACCCTGAAAGCGTGCACGGACGAAAAGAATGTATTACGACGCAACTCTAGGGAAATTGGAGAGACGTCTAGCGTGCACGAACCAGAACATGTGCATTGCGTCGCAATGTTCGCGGTAATCATTGTAGTAGGTGATTTTTCGGGACAACGTCGGAGAATCTGAAGGTCGTCCGGGTTGGCACGGACGAAAATTAGAACAATGCGGCGGGATTTAGTTCAACCTTTGTACAGTAGTAGTAGGCGTATCCTCCCGGGCGGAATAAATTCATTCATTCATTCATTCATTCATGCAAAGTGGGCCAGATAAACGGACTCTACTACAGTCGATGAGAGCATTGGTTACTAGGCTTATATTTAGCATTTCAATGTAGTGACACAATCTTCTCATGGCCTTTAGCTGAGGCTGCTTGGAGCGCGTTGCCATAGAGGTCTCGTTAGTGCGCTAGTGTCTGCTCCCTCATCTAACAGCAGTCGTACAATCTCTTTGTGCCCAAAAAATGAAGCAGCTTGGAGAGCGTTGTTGTAGTCGCCGCCTTGTGCGTTGACCTTTGAATGCTTATCCAATAGCAGCCGTACAACCTCTTTATGGCCTCTAGCTGAGGCTGCTTGGAGAGCGGTGCCGTAGTAGCCGCCCTGCATGTTAAAGTCCGCTCCCTCAGTCAACAGAAGCCGCACAATCTCTTTATGGCCTTTAGCTGAGGCTGCTTGGAGAGCGGTGCCATAGTCGCCGCCCTGCGTGTTGACATCTGCTCCCTCGTCTAACAACAGCCGCACAATCTCTTTGTGACCTCCATATGAGGCTGCATAAAGAGCGGTGCCGTAGAGGCCGCTTCGTGCGTTGATGTCCGCATTCTTATCTAACAGCAGTCGCACAATCTCTTTATAGCCTTCAGCTGAGGCTGCTTGGAGAGCGGTGCCATAGCGGCCGCCTTGTGCGTTGACATTCCTATTATTAGACAGTAGGACTTTGACGGTTTCTGTAAGTCCGCCAAGGCACGCGAAGTATAAGCAAGAAGCCTGTGTTGTGCCTGGCTCTTCAACCAATGGCCAATCGAGTTGATACAATCGAGTCCATAGCCGAAATAATACATCATTCTCTAAGAAGCTCACAGCTTCTGCAACAATATCACTCGAAACTTGAGCAGGGCGAGTGTGGTCCATCCAGACTTTTGCCGCGTATTTTGCCAAGGGGAATTGTGACTTGATGATGGCGACACTGCCTTTTTTCAAGCTAGTAAGGTAGGTCAAGCAGGTCTGTGTGATGACAATGCTGGCCTCTGCATGCAAAAAGCCTTGAACTTGGTAGCTCAGAAGATACTCCTTAACTGAGAAATGAGCCAATTGGACTTCCTCTACCGCGTCCTCGCCGCCATGTGGACCCTGTACGATCGACACCAAACTTGGGCAGAACCCGGTAATCTCACTTGGACAAGGTAGTCTATCCTCCGGATCAAAGTATCCTGGTCGGCTGTCGATCCGCACAGCTATCACATCTACCGCCTCTTTCAGTGTCAATGGCCGCTCGGAACATACGAGAAACTGAAGCAGGCGAATGGCTTTGTGCTTACGCTCAGGCGGGATTCTTTGCAGTATACGATTATATGTCTCGTTGAGATCTTGCGGTAAAGATTTCAGGGCTATTTCAATACCTTCACGGTCAAGACATGTCTCGAGACTATCGAGCTGGCATGCTGCCCACCTGAACCTAGAACCAATGTTAGCCACTTCTTTGCTTAAAAGAAGCCAGCATAAAGCTTACATCCCATCTGGTTTGCTTCCGATTTCGTTGCGAATCTGCTCCAGTACGGATAGAAACGATGCCCATTTAGCAAATTCCGGGCTCTGTTCAAGCCTTGCCATAACATAGGAGCGTATATCGGCGTTGATGGCGTCCTTATTAAGTAACAGGCAGTTGTCTTTGCCAATCAAGGGAGGAATCTCACGTTGAAACTCTGCTTCTGGGCGCCCAGTGGCAATCAGTCGGACATGACCAAGTTCGGGGATAGATATAACGTCCTTCATCCACTGAAGAAGTTCGGCTCTTGCAGTAGACTCGTCCAAAGCATCCAGTACCAGAAAAGTCTTTATCGGGCCTCTCAACATCGTATGGAGATAGCCTAAAAGTGTCTTTGTCGCCGGTTGGTCCCTACCTTCACGATGGGATTGGAATAGACCATCAAGTTCTCTCGAAGAATCGACCTCGAGCTTGTAGAGTTGGAAGGCAAGCGAGCGCAACATGCCGTCTACGGTCTGTTTCGTTGTGTCGCTAAAGTCGAAAAAGAAATCAAGGGTAATATAGTCATCTATATTCATAAGGTGGTCGATAATCGTCGTGCTCAGAACTGTCTTGCCACATCCTGGCAGCCCGTAGAGCCACAGATGCCGACGTGATCCAGTTTCCCATTCTCTAAAGGCAGCGCTATTGAGGAACCACTCCCCAGTTCCTTCATGTCTGAGTTGTCTTGCACGATTGGCATTGGTCGAGGAGTCAGGAGGAGAGAGCCATTCCTTCACCTTGGCCACATACTGATTCGATCTGACCGTCTCCACTATGACTTTGGTTACACTCGACGTTTCCTGCACATCATTCAATGTCATTCCAACTATCTAAAGTTAGAAGGCGTCGACGAAGAGAAATGGTGATACTAACTGGAACTCAGAACCTCGCTAATCCTCCTCTCGGCCTCGACTTTATTAGGCGGGATCTGACGCAGAAGATCTTTCGCATACGCAGCTGCCACCATGGCCGCGAAGCCCTGCCACTCCTTGTTCTTATAAGAATCAGAATAGTCGTATATACCGCGTATAACCAGACATGGGAAGTGGTTCATCAGGCCTGCCGCCTCCATCTCAAAGCAGAGGATGCCCTTTTCTGCCGCCAACTTGTCCCGCATAAGCGCATCCTTCATCAGTTAATTAGCACTGGCAATTAATCTATAGTGGATGGCTGGGTAGTCGTCTTCTTCGTCCCGTTTAGCACGGACCACTGTATGGGATGAGTCGTCGCCGCACACCATACTACAGCATTCGGACGAGTTTGAAGGGTGTGTGATGTCGGATCGGTACAGTCTATCGCTACTTGAAGGCAGGCAGGAGTATTTCCTTCGCTTTTTGATGTTCTGCAATGCCATTTCTGCGTCATCATTAAGCCGGTGGCCTTTCAATTCGTACCTACCCTTGAGGGCACTAACTGCTGTCCGCAGCACTATCGGCGGTTGGTCTAAGAACCCTGTTTCTTGGAAAGACTGATTCTGGATTGTCTTGCCAAAATCATATTGAAACACCCCGCCTTTCCCACCGTCACGGCTACTGACGATAATGTCGCCGAGACGTATGTCTTGATTTGGACCTGGCGCACCACCGGCGATACCGACCAGGAGTCCGATGCGGATATTTGGGAAGCTATGAAGCATGTCTCTTGCTACAGTCGCAGTAATGGCCGTACCGTACTCCCCATCAGGCAAGACGGCAATCACAATGTTATGATTTCCGATCCTGCCTAAGGCATAATTATTGTTATCGTTCTGGGCCACTTCTCGAGGGCCTTCGTGTTCTTCGTCAAGGAAAGCCTGGGCAGCGACGAACTCGGTAGTGAGGGCGCAGATCCAGCCAACCGTGTAGCCCTGGTGGTTCGCCATGATTTGTAATATAATCCTACTAGAGAATAAGGTACTGACTAAGAGGGATTAATTGATCCCTCGATAGGTAATAATTCTTAAACCGTGGACTTGAAATACAAAAAGTGTCAAAAAGTGAACCAGGGTGATATATATTTATGTGCAGAAAAAAACAGGCTCTCACCAGGCTGTATGATTGAGGGGGTGGCGTAAAAATAGGCGCCTCCCTTTGCAGTGTTGCCGTAAGCTGAGCCTCTTCCACGCATGATTGGCGATACCCGTCCATGCTAATACTATAGGCGCCTTAATTAACTGCCGAATACGAGGGCTGAAGCCCAACCTGCAGGTGCTCGGGCACAAAAGTGGCGCATTCGATGTTGCTTGTTGCAATCAGGTTGACCAACCAGCATGCCCTAATCGTTGGTTATGAGCAGTGCGAGAGCCTTATGTGGCATGCAATCGGGCGCGTGGGTAACTCGTAAAGTAGTAATTGTAGTCGCTACGGAAATCGATGTATGGAAGAAGGTGGGAGATAGGCGTATACGTAATATAAACAGGGGGTAGGCCACAATTTGGGGTACACGACGATTAAGAATAGAAGAGTAGGGTGTCGATTTTAGGCCTATTTGAGAGAGCGGCGAGAAGAGAAGCGCGTCGGTATGCTCGATATGAAAGCATTTACGCAAGATTGATATCGCGACTGGCCGTATATAGACGAGGTACTGGAAGATGAGTCGGGAAACAGGATTGGAGAAGAAGCGTACGACATAAAACTCGTTGTTGGTTGCCAATCGAGCCTTGTGGTGCCTAGTGATTGAGCACATCTTTGCACCCCATAAGCCAATACCTCGCTCTCTTGAAGCAGTGTTGAAACACTCCAGCGTCAATAGCTCCGAAATTCGTGCAAACTGGCCGCCGTCAAGGTTACAAAGTACCATAAGTCCCTTCAGATGATCATCGTGGGCCTCCAAGTACGCTCGAGCAGCTTTGATATTCCAGGTACCGTGGTCTTTGCCCTGTAAACGGAGCAAGCCATCGACTGGGGAGATACATGCTCTTAGCAGCAACTCGGGGTAGGCGCCTGTCAGCTTATTGGCAGGATCAGACACGAAAGAGTAGCCTGTTGTTGTCGTTGACAGATTATCCCGAATCAGCGATAAATCGGTGTGAGGAGGCTCCCAGTCATACATCAAACGGGAACAGGATGCCGTGGCTGAACGAAGCACTTCACGAGTCAGGCCGCGGAAGTCTACCATCGAAAGTCGTTGGTTGCCATCCCAGGAAAGGACCTCGCCATCATCGCTCCAATGGAATCGGAAGGACGACCCTTGAGACCGGCGAAGATCGTTACCATATGACAAGAGACTTAAGAATTCGCCCATGGGCGATAAAGTGCCATCACACATATATTCCCGGCGGGTCGAATTAAACCTTCGCAGCAGCCCGTGACCCGGCGGATGCGTAAGTCCCCCATAATTGTGCGAGAAACGCGGCAGCACGGCCTCGAGAAATATCAATCGAGAACAGTATATAAGCTTCGCCAAAATCGGGGTGAATCGGTGCGGCTTCAAGTACTCATCTCCTTCTGGGGTCGTTAGCCCGCGCACGGCACTGAAATACACCAGCATCGTCGAACTCGCGACACCACCGTCGAAGTCCTCAGTGACAGCAGAGTAACAAAAGCGCAGTAGAATATCGAGCGCAGGGTCTTGTGGGTGATTCTCTTGACTGTTCGAAGACCAAGTAGACATTACTTCGGCATCAGATGGATCACCTGTGTTCACAACCACACTTTCCTGACTTTCATCTTCAATCTCGTTGTATCTTTCATCATCTTCACCTCCGTCATCGTCCTCATCATCTTCACCTTCGTCATCATCTTGGATCTCGTCCTCATCCTCATCATTATCCTGATACTCATACTCCCCTTCGTCCCCATCGTATCCTCCATCCCTGTCAGCAGCAGGGTCTACATCAACATGTTCTCCAGACTTCCATATGTCATCTACCCAAAGCTCCCGTAGGACTCTGAACTGATGCTTTTTCAGCTTATGCCCTGTAACCTTCTGAAAAGTCGTCGGTAGTAACCGAAATAATCGGAGCCAGAAACAGACAAAGCGCTTCAGTTCTTTCCGGTAAACCTTCTCGGAAGATGACTTTGCAACCAATTCGAAGGGCATCTTGTAAGGACGATCTGGAAACCTGCCGCGGAGCCACCTTCTCAAACATACATCCGTTGTCCGGACTGTCTCACCGCATTGATCCAGGAGACGATCAAGCGCGGCTATTATAAATAATAACCTTCGCTTATTACGCGCCGGACTGATGATGGCGTCTCCTTTAACGACACCGAGAGGTAAGGGTCGGTTATCCGTGCAGTGAGGTAGCGCCGTGAGGCGAACTAGAACATCGCAACGCGCTTTTCTAAATGTTGTTTCCCAGCCTGTACGCCGCAGCCAGTTGGTCTGTAAGGCGGAAGAAGCTGGCGTCTCTCTACCACACGAATTTCGACCTCCACTCTGCTGATTTTCCAACCGAACATGCTCCTCAGTGAACAGCTTCTGAGCAAGAAGCTTAATGGGATCAGGACTAGCCTGTAGAAGACTGCTGCTGGGTATAGACCTGCTGTTGACGTCGTCGTCATTGCTGACGAGCCATGACATTCGAGTATTATTCGCTGTCCAGCTCTGGAACAGAACTTCTTGTTGGATATGGTCTCGCAGCCAGTGCTGTCGGCTTTTCTTTTCAGCTGTGAATTCCAACTTGTCGCGGTGTTCGGCCCTGAGGTGATCCTCCAAAACCTTCCTACTAGCAGAGTGGAGACCACAGTGCTTACAAGACAGGCCTTTTTGTACGGCAAGGTACGGGTGACGTCGTGATCCATGAGGCCTGGGGGCTAAGGTGTCTGGATCTGGGAGGTTCAGTGAGGACAGAAGGGGCTTGAGGCCATGCCGAGCAGATCTGGCAATGCCGTGCTTTTTGCCCGGATGCTCCGATGCGCGTTTAGGACTCAAAGCAAAACCGCATTTAGTACATATAATAGCTACTTCCGGCAAATTGTAATAAAGGCTGAGCCTTTCGAGCTTCTGCAGCTTTGCTGGAGGTAAAGTAGGGTGACTTTGTTGCCTATGAATAGAAGAACGGGCCATTATAACTAGGCATATATAAATGTAATAGAGAGGATTGAATGGCGGAGATAGATTAGATACTAAAAAACATGTGAGTTTCAGTAGAAGATGGTAATGAATGTTTTTTTCCAGGTCTGGAGTAGTCAAGTTGAACTGGACAAGGGTCAGCCGACGGAAACGCGACGCGTTTCGTGTTTTAGGTTTTCTAATTTCACAAGTGCGGTAGAAGAAACGCAGTGCGTTTCCATCGGAGAAATGTGGGTTAAAAACCCTACACGATGATTGGTCTAAAACAGGAAACGCAATGCGTTTCTGCTAGTAATACTTGAGTAGGGATAACTTATTCTTAAAGCTGCAGAATTTGCTGGCTTTTGCACTGCTTATATGGCTATTATTACTGCAGAAATTGCTTAGCCTCTTTGCATGCTGCTGCATTATCTTATAATTAGGTGATTTATCGCTGCATAACTTATATGCGTCTCTGAGTATACTCTCGGCTGCGGCAAGAATACGCCTAAGATCTATATCTGTATTACCTGCGCCGCCTTCTTCTTCTCCTTCTCTATTATTATTATCATCACTATCGCCGCCGGCATTATCATCGTCGTCTACGCTTCGTGGTAATGCATACGACGATATAATCTCGGTATCGCGGAGACCCTGCAGGTGCATAGGGAACCCGGTATAGACAAGCCAGGGCACCCAATTAGCCTGTGATGCCTCGACATCTTGCATAATCTCGGCCTCCTTATCTAGGTTGCGCGAGGCCTAGATAATATCAGCCTTCAGGTCTTTAAACAGCTTTCCCTCCTCCTGCGACATAGACGCCATAGCCAGGCCTGACCCTGCCAGCGCCCCTCCTGTTGTTGGCAGAGATAGGTCTTCTTCGACTAAAAAATAGTCGATAAGGCCCTTAGCCGTGAAGTATATCTGGAGCTTATATGCCCTCCAGAGAGGCATGGCGTTTATATGCTCCGAGGCCTTCCTCCCGTAAACCGGCATGTGATTATACATCTTCCTAGCCTGCCGCATGCAATAGTTACATTAGACTTCCGTGCAGGTGCAGATGTAGCCTTCGTATATAGTAAGACCCTCTATAGGCCGGCATGGCCTTTTTCTATCGGCCCTCTAGCCTATTAGTTTTAGGACGAGATATATCCCACAAGACTGGCATATAGTAACTATTTATTTAATTTAACCCTAACCATCTAATATACTAACTATTTAATCTTGAAATACTAAATCTTACCTTTTGCAGAGGAAAACGTTTAGATGCAATATATCTAGAACATGCCTAATTCCTCTGCTGCTATCGGTAAGACCCCTAATTAATGTATGATTATATAATCCCTAACTTTGTCTGATAATAGTGTGAAGTATGGCTTTCCAGAAGTTTTAATGCAGATATTACACTTAAATGCAGTATGAATAGCTAATCCGGGAACTGGTTGCACCTTCTTACGAGGGATGGCCAGCTCTTGGAATGAACAAAGCTTATATATGCTAAATCGTTTTATCAAGGCTTTATAAGCGAGTCTAGTGATGCAGTGCAATTTGTTTAGGTGGCTATAGAACGACTTTTGCCTAGGTTGGATTATCGATTCATATGCGATATAGATAAGGATCTAATACTGAGCATTATAGAGGAATCTATCTATATACTTAGTTTGGCCTGTGTCGTGACAGGAAGCGGTATTGCTAGTCCTGGCTATCTTTGATGCTTAACCTAGGCTGCAGGGTTCTGCTAACCTTTTGCTGCAGACCTTATGAGTCATAGCGGCGTTTATACCGGTAGAGTCTTCTTGCAAACGAAGGCAACATTCTTGGTAGTATTATCTACTCTAATCTTGCTAAATATTTAATAAGCGGTAATATATTTCTAAGAGCTCCGGTTAAAGTCTTTCCGGAAGAGCTCTATTAATAGCATACGTGGTCAGGAGTATGCAAGGATGATAACCCGCTCCTGCCGCAAATACATACATTAGATCACCCGCGCTAGAAGGGTAGTAGAAATTCGACTTCTCAACTAGCTTTGCTAGATACCTCTTGGCGATTACTAAAGCAGCTTGCCTATACAGCGATAATGTCCAGGGCGTGATTAGGTCCTGGGTCCTGCTTCTCAGGATATCCGAAGCTTGGTTAGACGATAAATGCTTCTTTCTACCATTGGGGTCCAGGAAGAAGAACTCTTTACTGTCGTGGCATGCTGAATGCATCGTTTCGGCTAAGAATTCCTAGACTAGACGAATAATAGCAAGATACTTTAAAAGGCTGAGGCTAAGGTCTATAGGAATATAGCAGACGATGTAAAACGCATAATTGTTGGATGCTCGGGCTTTATTATAACTAATAATAATAATTATATGCCTATCGTAGAAAAACATATTGCATATAGACAGCTTCGAGTTTAAGTATCGAATACTGGTTACCTCGGTGCCTCGGCCAGGCAAACTGGCTCTGAAGTGGATTGCTGCAAAAGCGGACTTGTTGAGCTTGATACTAGCACTGAGGTACTTGTGATAAGTCTCTGGGTTCTAGTGTCCGGATTTTGTGAAAGGCGTATTACGAAACAACGACTTTTGCAGCCTATGGAGGAGAGTCTCCTAAATATCTGCCAGGTTGTTCTCGGTTTTATCGATAAATAACCAGCCTGCTTTTCGATATATCAAATCGTCTCAAATGGCAGAAACGTCGATATCCGGTTGCCAACCTAATAATATCTTATTTACCTGCTCTTGCACTGTTATTACAGCTTTGTAATAAGTCTTGCAGAACTCTGATAAGAATACTTTTTTGTCGTTGCCTATGGTGAATAATTAACTATCAGGAGCCCAAGTTAGGTTACCTGGTATCTCCTCTTGTTTCACGATAGATTTTGCAAATGCTTTCAGTTTAATTAACTCTCCAAAAGGTGTGTAGCAGCCTCGCAGAAGATATTTGCTGCAAATAGACGAAATACGGTCGGGCTGAGACGAATAAGCTGTCCAATAAGGCTAGGCGAGCTTAAGAGTATTATAGCCGAAAACAGGCACGGCGTACTTAAGAAATAAGAGTTAGCCGATTTACATAAGGGCAGATAGTTTGGGTAATAAGCTATGGGCCGGATAAAAAGTTAATGATGGCCCCTTAATACCTAATATGGCTGTAAAGTAAATAATAGTAGATGCAGATATATCTCCAGTAGGTTCTTAGTACGTCTAGAACATTATTAATAGTTAAAAAATAGCCTCAGATAAGTGTAACCAAAGGCCAGACAAGAGACAGAACATCGAGTTTATAGATAACTTATTTCTACTATTATTTATATCGTAGTGTATATCGTTTCCGTTAGAATAAACCTTAGTCTCGACTAGGTCATACTTATTAATATATTTCTCGTTAGTCCGGCGATTATCCTTATCGTTATCGTCATCTTTATAGTCAGAGTCGCCATACTTATTATCATCTCTATCACATCCTTCGTCCGGATTCCAGTCATAGTTCGTTCCCTTACGCTATAGAAGAGTAACCAGATATAATATATAACGCATTATAATAGTTTAATTACTTCTAAGTCGTAAGTTATAGATATCTTATTATTAATATGTTTAAAAGTGCTAAACCCTGAATATATAACAAATAAACCTTTTCTATACATTAATATATCTTTCTAAGCACTTTATAACTTTGAACTTGTGGGGCCAAAAGTTATCTTTCTAGTAGGTATTTAACTAGCATCGAGATCTATATAAAGTCTTAGCCAGCATAAATATGGCTTAATTAATCATAAGATTGACACCACGCAATATAACTCGTAGCTAGGCTTCTACGGGAGCCGGACTTCGGAGTGCCATATCGTGCTATTGGCCTAACAGATAATCTTCGTTCTATGCTGATTTGGGCTTTTTTGCCGTGGCCGCAATAATGCTAAGCGGTCGGTTATAGAATAAGCAAGGCCACCTAGTATGCTATAACCATAGAGTTGTTTTATTCTATTTAATATTATAATTATTAAGCTGATATTCGCTAAATCCTAGAGGCTATATATTTAAAGATTATCAGGGTTATTAAAAGTTTTAATGCATTATAGCAAAAATAAACAATTAATAATAGTAAGTATTAATCAGTAAAGTGCTTTCTATACTCCTAGAATGCAGTCACGAAACATATGCAATTAAAATATTAATTTACACGTAGGCGGCCACGAGGTAGTATTGCTCTGCGCTACAAAGGAAAAGTTGGCTGCGAGGGTTGCAATAAAAGAAAAAGTAGCTAATAAGTGGGTTTTGCGATGCACTTTTAATCAAAAAGTCTGCAGGGACGTCTAAAACACCGTCCCTTTTTCAGTGAAAGAGGAACTAGCAGGGGTATAAGCCAATAAGCGGTGGTGAATTTCCTCTTTTACTGAAAATGGGACTGACCATAAGGATGTAGGAAGTACCCTTGGGTCCTTAGTAAAGCAGAAATTGCCTAGTCGATTAAGAGTGGCTATACCCTTGGAGAGAGCTATATCTAGCCCTTTTAATCCTGTATTACAGAAACGGTAATCTATCTCGGCTATGGCTGCTTCTATAACCTTAGCAAAAGCCACTATAACCCCTAGAAAGATATCAGGAGGGAACTATTAAAGGATACCTGCATAGAGCTGCTTCTCTTTAAGGAAGAGCCTTATTAGCTGGAAAATAGGCTATAGTATGCTACTAAAGTTTTAATAATAGCATATAAGCCGGGGAGCGTTAATAGAGATAACCTGCTTAAATCGAAATGCAAACTTATTTACCTATATGGCCGCCTTAACCCTCTGTTACTCTTAAGCAAAGGGTATTAAAGCGCCGGGATTATCAGGTATAAGCCGCCCTTATACCTAGGCAAGTAGTTACTGCTGCTTATCTTTAAGCTAAGCTATATACTAGGCCTCTGTTAAGGGAATGGTAAGTGCAGCTGTAGCAAGACCGTGGCTTGCCAGTAGGTCGTAGGGTCTATAATAGATAGACTGCTTTAGGTTAGAGTAGCCCTAGAAGAAACCAAAAGAGAGTATATTAGCGCCTTAGTTTTAGTAACTTATATTCTCTTTTATAACAGTAAAGAGGTCGCTATCCAGGAACGCAGGTAGGCAATCTAATGTGAAGTTCCTGTATGCAGGGTAAAATCCTAGTAGGTAGAAGGTATAGTTACTCCTGTAAAACTCCCTAGCTACCTGGTTATAGTTGGCAAGTAGATATATAGGAGGACCTAGTCTTCCTTCTGCATTAGGATTCTTATTTGCTGCAGTATAATTAATATTAATAGCCAGGGCATAAGAGATGTGGCTAATGTTATTGAGGTTATACTTTGCTTTAAGGGCTTTATGTAATTGCATAAGACTAGGACTATATAATGCATTATATTCTCTCTAATTATCTAATGCTGATAATAGAGGCAGACTGGATAGTAAGATATCTGTTGCCTGCCCTTAATAGATATCATTATTATCGTTAGCACCTATGCCTACTAATGGCTAATAAGGATTAGTCTGCCTATTATCTTTATTCCTCTAATCTTATAGCTGTATCCTAGTAGGCTGGCTTATAGAAATAATTTTAGACTTATCTATCTACTTGAGAAACCTCTGCTCCTACTTATTATTGCCATTATTATCGTTATTGCACCTATTTGCATCGACTTTATCCTCACGGCCTTAATAATCTATGTTAATACCCCTAGGGCTAAAGTTAAAAGGTAATTAGGGGGCGATATTATCTGGCCCGTTTAATACAAATAGGCTGTTATTATCCTCTATTTCGATATTATATTGGCAATGCATCTCTTTATTATAATCCTATCCTTGCTGCATTATCTGCAAGCTACTATATTTATTATTACCCTTATTGCTCTTATTACTTGGCTTATCAGAGTAGGCTGATTTAATAATAGTTTCTTCTTCGAGGTTAGCTATGCCTTTATTAACCTCTATATTAATATTAGCTTTATAGTTATATACATAGAAAGCCGGCTAATAATCGGCCTAGAAAGCATTGCCTTAAGTAGAGAACCTCTCGAGGAACCCTGTCTAGCTATCTATAAATAGTATCTAGAATATGACCTACTTATTAAAGGCTATTATTTGCATCTCCTTGCCCTAGAGAGTCTATCTCGGCTTAACTCCTTTACCAAGGAGCTTGCCTCGGAGGAAGATATCCTTAATATATAAAGTAAGCATTAGAGCATAGCCCTGCATAAGAGCAGTCCTTATATATGTTATATTATATCGCCGGCGGGGGTTATTAGCACTAGCAGCTCTCTGACTTAGATGCATAATAATAAACCAGGCTTCCCTGGTAGCACTAGTAACTATATGAAAGGTGCAGCTAGTTAGGTTAAAATCAATGCCTTGCATATACTTAGCGCTATATATAGTATTTTACTATCGAAATAATATAGTAATATTATCGAAGAAGTGGCTAAACCGGCAGATTGGCCGATAAGGTAGACTAATAATACTAATAAAATCAAGTTAAAAGACAGGATAATAATTATCCTCCTTGCTTACAGGCTTCGACCCTGTCTTCTTGCTGCTATAGTTAAAGATAACTCGGCGTTATAGGAGGTTAAGAGCATATATTTCATTAAAAGCTTTATTATTTATCTCGGCAATAAACTTATTAGCTAATATAATGTGTTAGTTAGGCAGAGCAGGAAAGGAGAGTTAAAAACCTAGCAGGGCCTCTTTACTTAAGCCCTAGGCAAGGAATAGGAAGGGGAGGGGAGAAAGGGGTTAAAACCAGGTCGCTGCTTTTACATACTCTTATACTCTTCGATTAAGGTAGTACTATACTATATATCTAAGAATCACCGGCATAATAGTCTATCCTCTAACCCCTCTAGAACTAGTCTATTGCGTCTTCTATATTAACTATATTTCCTTAGATGCTTATAGGCTCTTTAAGGTAGTGTTTATCAGCAGAAAAGGGAGATATATACTCTTACGCCTTATCTTAATCCTTGCCATTATTGATATCAGGACTATCCGACTAGACATTAAGGTTAATCTCTTCTGGAAGCCCTAAGTATAATATGGCAGGTATCTTAATGTCGGCTGTAATGGCTATCTTAACTACCGAGAGGGGGCTTTAATGCTCTTTTATAATAATAGGTTATGTAATAAGAAGAGTAAATAGCTATAATATATAGGGGAAAATAATAAGTCTAAGGGTATAAGCTGCTTATTTCTATCTGATACTCTATTAATATTATATATAACACTGCTTGCTAATTTATAGAATTTAACTACTATGCAAGCTAGTGCAACTAGATACAATATATATAACTCTAACTTATGCTATTACTGTTATAACTAAAGCTCTTTACGAAGGGGTATTGCATCTTTAGTTAAGCTCTAGTCTAGAAAGGGGAGTAGCTGCTATACCTATAATCGGCTTATTAACTTTACTTAGCCTGAATGCATTTATAAATAGCCCTAGGTTAGCAGACCTAAGGTTAGATATCTAAGCGCGCATATAGCTAAGGCAAAAACTTAAAACCTAATAGGATCTTATATATCTTAGTCTAGTTATTATATTTCTAATTACATAGAATAGTAATAGGTCCCTTATTGTTCTTTAATGCAGAGCAACTAAGAAGGAAAATGCAGAAATAAAGTAGCTGGCTTGTTATAGATACTATAAAACTCTAAAATCCTATTACATCCTAAGGCAACAGGGGTGCCCTTGCTGCAACTTAATCCTTCTGGCTTATCTGCTATCTCTTTTCTCTCGATTTTTACTATTATATAACCCTATATTTATTATAAGAATTAGTAATAATAGTTTAGGTATATTAATACTAAGGTTAATTAATATTTATAGGTAAATATAATGCACTTTAGTAATTCTAATTAGATCTAGCTATAAGAGTAACTATAATAATTACTTAAGTAATTATATTTTATTATAATTATATATTATATTATTATTATTGCAGTATTACTGCTATTTAATAAAGCTAGTAATAAAACTAGTATAAGGTAGATTGCACTTATTATTTCACTAAGTTATTCTCGACCTGTCCTGTAGTAATTAATGCCTATTTCCTGCCATTACTATAGGACTATTTATCTAGGATACTTCCTAGGGTAGCTGCAAGCTAAGGGTATAATCCTGGCGATAGTTACGTGGTTATCCTGTCCTGGCTATTTAGGATTGGCCGGAGCTTGGCCGTCTGCTTAGTAGTATTTTCCTGGTTGCCGGTAATTGGCTTACCCTGCCGCCTCCTATAGCTCCTTTCGGTAGTTTTTGCAAGGGATAGCTAACTTCTGCTGTAATATAAGACTTTTAAGGAGGTGGCTAGTAACCGTAATCTATGGCATTCCTCCCCTGTGTGCCGTCTCGGTGGTGGTGGCTTCTTAATGCTGTCTTCGGGGCAGGAGGCAATAAAGGCATCGGAGTCTTTATATAACTAGCAGATAGCGGCGATGATAGTGGCTGATGATGTTAAGAAGATTGTGATAGTTAACTCTGCTGCTGTTGCTGTTACTGCATTTGGAGTAGTAAGTCTTCTTCTGCGGCTATGATCCCTATGTGCCTGCTCTTATGCTGTGCCCTGTCTGCCGTATTAATTAGGATAAACCCTTGCAAAGATAAGGGCTGTTTAATATAGTAGTTTAATAATACTATACCCTGTTGGCAAAGCACTTTATCTGGGATGTTGCTAATATGCTCTTCTGGTAGAAGCAAAGGTGCTATTTGCCGCTGCTAGTGCTGCTAATTATTATTATATTCGGAGATTGCAGTAGCTGATATTATTTCTGCTAGTATCTTATTATATCCCTAGTATACTACCTAGATTATCTATAGGTCTTTAATTGACTAAGGCTCTCTATTGTTAGACTTATTATTTTCTACTGCCCTGCAGCATTAACCTAAAGCCTATAAGAGCATAGTATAATTAATATAAGCACTAAGTTTACTCGAGGTATATATGCCTTATAGGGCAGGATTCTCCTTTACCTTAGGAATATTTCCTAGCTAACTACAGATAGCCTATATAATAGCTAATGCTAGAGGTTTATAGCGCATTTTAGATTGCAGTTAGTAAACCCTGTTATTTGCGCTAATGCGTTATAAGATTAAATCCTCCTATACCGGATAGAATGCAGGACTAATAGCATATTAGATAATATAAAACAGGCCTATCTAGAGATTACCTATACTAAAGCATTCTGCATAGTGCTTATTATATTCTTTAGGCATTAGATCGAGATAGTACTTCGTTAAAGGATCCCTGAATTTAGTTATATAGCTGCAGATATAATTAAGAACCTGCCTTTCCAGGGTTTGCAAGTGCAGGTCAAGCCAGGATGCAATATTATTAGTGCTATTAATACTATTATCTTCCCTAAGTTAAGCCTACTAATTATCCTTATAAGCAGTTATTATAAGATATTTAATAGTAGGTATTAAGTTATCTTATTATAATAGCTTATTATTCTTATAAAGACTAATAATATTAGCAGGCTAGGTGTTAACCTAGTAAATAATATAATCTATAACCTGCGTTATAATCTTGCCTTCCTTCTTTTTAATTTATAGTAGCAGCTATATATCTAGAAAGCAAAGAGTAAGGTTCTATTAAAGATGGCAATAGAGGCTATTATATATTTCCTTATTAAGTAAGCTTAGAAACCTACTTCGATAAGATGCCTTTAGAACCGACTTAGCAGCAGAAGAAGCCGATGGTTTATTAGGGTTATTATTGCTATTTCTATTATCCTCTTTAAGATAAAAGACCTGGTGTATATTTATAGCATCGTAGGCATTACTTCTAAGACTGCAGGCCAGTATAGTCTAGTCTGAAATCTAAATAGACTTAGAGGCAGAGACAGGAAGTGCCCTTAAGGTTTTAAGTATCTAATAGAATATATTAAACTAATACTATTTGCATAAGATAATAGCATATCCTAAGTTAGCTATATTATATTATATATTATTTATATATATATATATAAAAGATGCAAATAAATAAGGATTACTATATATAAATCTATAGATATAAAAGGGGAGTTACTACTTATATTATTAAGTCTATACCTTGCAATCTAATACTATTTTAAAATATTAAATATAGCTCTCCCTAGAGAGGTTTAATATTAACAGGTAATCCGAGGTCTCTACTATTTGCTTCTCTATAGCGTAATAAGGCGGCTAATAGGGAAGCAGGCTTTACTAGTTAGGCATAGGATATCTAATATACTTTTCTTAATACCCTTCTTATTACTGTCTCTCTCGGTGGAAAACAGGGTAGGATCCTGATTAGAGGCAGAGATAAGCTATAACCAGATCTAACCATAGGTATCTAGCAGGGTGAGGTTATAACGGTTAATATAAAGCTTGATATCTAGTTTAATAGGTAGAGTGTCTATAGAAGTAAAAGGAAAGAATAAGTATAGGCTGTTATTATTATTATACTTATATAAGTATATTTATTTATATAGAGAAGGATATAATATAATAATCTAATAGTTAGGGTTTATAATAATTAATAAAGAGGGGCATATCTTTATTATAGAATTTGCAGATCTACTATAAATTACTTAGATCTAAAGCTATCTGCTTTATATAGTCTTTTAAGGCTTCTATATAATGCTGGCTAGCTATAAGCTTAGGCTTCTCGTTGCCGTTAAGGTCGGCCTAGTTTCTAAAGGATAGGATATATTAATATTAATCTTAGGTGGTGCTCGAATTAGCATCTAGGATAGCATTAATTATATTATAGACGGCGGCAGTACTATAAGAGACCTGGATATAGTGCTCCTAGGCTTGGCATACAAGGCCACTATTCTAGAAGGAGCAATAGAGATAGGCAATATAATTATAGTTAAGAGGTCTGTTGCTGCTACAGGACTAGGATGAATTAAGGAGATAGATAGGCAGCTCGGCGATGGCAAGGCAGTAGGGCTCTGCCTGTTTCTTCAGGGAGTCGACCTCGGTAAAGGAGGGTAGTAGAGACTTTTATAAGTTAGAGGGCTTAGAGGATTCGGATGGCAATAACTATTAAAGTCGAGCTGTAGCATTATAGCTAATATGGCTGATAACGGAAGGTTTATCGGGGGAGGTAGATAGACAGGTTAGATAGGAGGGATAGGTAGGGGTAGTTTTAGGCCGTTTAGAGGGCCGGGGGTTTATATTAGAATTAGGAGAAGGATATTTAATTTTAATTATAATAATAATAGTAACTAGTGAAAATATTAATAGAGGAGTATTAGGTATTATGATTTATTACTATTATCTTATGCTAGATAGATATAGGCTAGCAAAAGGATAAAAAAAAAAAAAAAAAAAAGGAAAGTTAAGAGGAGGAGGATAATAGTGGTTATTATTATAACAAATAGGAGGAGGTATAGGGATTAGAAAGGAAAGGTGACTAATAAGAGGGCAGAGGAGAGAAGAGGTGTTAAAGGATTAGGAGGGTAAAGGGGCGCATGGATAGGTAAACCTAGGTTTAAAGGGTAGATAGGCAAAAGTTTAGAGAAAGGATAGTGTATGGACACCTAAACCCAGGTTTAGGCGGGTCCAGGGTATAAAAATGGCAAGTTTTATAGCAGGGTTATTAAATGTGGAGGGCTAGGGCAAGATTTTTAGGATAGTTTTAAAAGTTTAGAGGGTTGCAGTACGGGGGCTTCTAAAGATGTATAATTTTTAACCTGACCCTATTGGATACAGGCAGTTTTACCACTATGATATTAGATTTAAGAAGTATATTTCTATATAATAACTAAAAGAATACTATTAAGATATATATAAAAAACCTAAAGAAGCTAGTATAAGCCACCTCTCTTAGTATTTTAGATTAGAATAAGATAAATAAATTAGATAAATTATAAATAAATACTTAATCTATAAATAAAAACCATAGGGATAGAGATACCTAATATAATCTCTTATAGACTAAGATAAGTAAGAAAGAGTAAAATAAGAATTTATCTATGAAATCTATGTATACCTATTATATAGACACTAAGGAGTTATAAAAACAATAAAATAACTTTAAGAACTAGGCTACTACCATTTTAAAAAGGGATAAGTTAAAAAGGTTATAAAATAATGCAATTTATATATAAGAATAAAGGCATAAAGATATAAACCTTATAGATAACTATAACCCTTACTAGTAGTATAATAACCTTAGGACTTAATTATAATAGACTTTATAACTAAATTACCTTTATTAAAAGAACCCTTAACTAGAATCTTCTATAATAGCATTATAGTTATAATTAACCAACTTATAAAATTCTTATACTATTTGCTATACAGAGAATCCATAGATGCAGAAGAACTTTCCTATATTTTTTATTAATATATTATTAGTATATATAGATTACCTATAGAAATCCTTTCGGATAGAGGACCTATATTTGCAGTAATATTTTAGTAATTACTTATAGCACAACTTAGACTAAATTACTAACTTATAATAGCATTTTAACTATAAGTTAATAAATAAACTAAATAAATAAATTAAGTACTTAAGTAGTACTTATAGTATTATATTAATTATAAATAAAATAATTAGGTTAAGAAACTACTAATAGCCTAACTTACCTATAACACTGCATATAACAAAAGTATAAAGCTTACCCTAGCTTATACTAATTTCGGATTTATACTAAATACATATTATAATACATAATAAGAAAAATTAGTTAACCTAGCTGCTATACTTAAAAGTAATAACCTTAAAAACCTATATAAAGAAATAAAAATAGAACTCGAATTTATTAGAAAACATATAAAAAACTACTATAATCTAAAACAGTTAAAGGGACTAACCTTTATAGAGGGAGATATAGTCTACCTAGCCACAAAAAACATTAAAACAGATTAACTAACTTATAAATTAGACTATAAATTTATCAGACCCTATAAAGTACTACAGAAAATCTCAGAAAATAACTATAAACTAGACCTATTACCGAAAGTTAGGCTCTATCTAGTCTTTTACGTTTTACTACTTAAATTAGTAGCAGATATAATATAAGTTAAAATAAGTAATAAGCTATAAGAAATCTTAGGACTAGAAGTCTATAAAGCAAAGGAAATTAAGAAAACCTATATAAGAAATAATTAAAGGAAGTACTTAATAAAATAGAAAAACTACCTAGAAAGCAAAAACATATAAGAACCTCTAAAATACCTTATTAATACCTAGCAACTCCTAAAGAATTTTTACCAGAAGCAGAAGAATTAAGGAAGGCACTAAGACCTAAAGAATCCTACTCTGACTATTTGGCAATAACAGACTAATCCCAGAAGGAACCATTAATTATAGCACTCTTAAGAGCAACCTACTTACTCTATTCTGCCTTTTTAAGCTCGTCTATAAAGTTAAAACCACGTTAGATTATATCCAAGCCCTTCACCTTAACCTAACAATGCTAATGCTGCAAATAAGTAATCTTAGCAAACTAAATATTTATTGCATTATAAATATAAGTAGACTCTGCCTAAAGACTAATTAGTTCTTTCTTAATAGCCTCCTCCTCCTGCTCTAAATAATGCTTTTTATTAATAATTCTTTTAGCTAACATTATATTAGCAAAACCTATAAAATATTTCACAGATAAAGAACATACCTGCTGCAATAGAAAGACTATAACTATTACAGGATATTCTGGATTTAATGCAAGGATTACATCGATTTAATTTCGTAAGGTTAAGGATATAAGAATCCTCTATTTTCCAATAGATGCAGTTAAAATAAGGCATAATAGGGTTCCCAAATGCTGCAATAAGAATACAGAGAGAATTGCAATTTTCGGTAGAAGTCTTCTTAGCCTTAGATATGCAGTTAGACATCTTAAGGGGATTATAGGATTAAGATTAAACTCACCAGGGGATAACTAACAGAAAGTGTATTAACCAGGCCTCGAGGATAAGGCCTAAAGGAGGGGAGAGATCGTATTACAACCCTAACAGTTTTATCACGTATACCCTACATTTTCCACTAATTACTACACCTCCCATTAAAGACAATTAGCGCCAAGACTCTATGATTAGAGCTAATCTACTACAATTAATACTAATCCACTTAGATTACTACTAATCCTATGATAACCTTATCGATTAACTGTAATTAATCTAGTATATAGAATATATTTATTTGCACTTTTATAGATTCTAGCTTACTAGCTATTAATAAAACTTCTTTATATTAATTAAGCCTAATACGCATTAAATTTACTATTAAGAGATGTAATACTTTGATAAGCTTAGTTACACGCCCTATGCAATCTGCTAATAATAAGCCTAGCATGGCTTAGTTTATCCACAGTTAGAAACCAACTATTATATAGCTTGGCTTAGGGTTAGCTTAGGGTTAGCTGCCTATTTAGCTGGTTTTTGCTAGTAGTTTTATATAAACTGTAGTTTTATATAAATAGTCTATATGCCTGGCTTTTTAGGCTAATTAGCTTATATAGCAGTTAACCCTAAGCCTTACTTACTGCTATAGTTTACTGTAAACCTGCCTAGGACTAGCAACTAGGTTTAAAAAAGGTAAATTAACCTATAATATAATAGTACTGCACTAAACTCCTATATAAAGAAAAGGTAAATTAGCTAATTTACTATTATAATAAATATTAGGGCAGGCTATGCCTATGGCCCTATATCTGTAATTATAAAGCTTATAGAAAAGAGGTGGTGTTAAGAAGAGGTTATCTATAAAGACATAATATATCTGCTTTAGCAGTATATCACATAGGGAAATAACAACGCCCTGCATATTGCCTAGTTATATAAGAGCAGCTGCCTCCTTGCTAGCTGCCTCTCTCTCTTATATGCTAGGGCGACCTCTCTTTTGCCTTGGCCCCCGGTCTAAGGCATTATAATTTAAGCCTTTAAAGTGCCAAAGCCACCGAATAAAGAAGCCTGCTTAGGCAATGACCTAGATCTTGAAGCCTAGTGGAGTTGGCTTCCCTTTGATAACAGTTATTGCTATTAATCTGCCTGTATAGCAGACTATACACTTATCTACAGCGAGATAAGAGCCTGGTTGGAAGAGTGCAGCTAACACTCTCTGTATGTAGTTAGACTACTCTTTAGCAGCTTGGAATACCTTCGGAAGGAGGGCATTTTCATCGACCTTGGTGTAATTAAAGGGATGAAGATAGCGGTAGATTAGCTTAAACCTCTAATAAGGCATAAACTTAATAACTAAGTGCAGAGGGGATTAATCTCCTAGCCGGGGAGCCTTCTAATGGCTTCGTAGCTTCCTTTCCGCATAAATTCCTATTTAAATCAGCATGCCAAGCCATACACAGATCTGTGCAGTAGAGATCCCTTCCTAAGCTAGGAGCGTTAAGTGTTTATGAAGTAGGTTATTCCAGCTGTTAACCACGCCATTTTTAAGCAGGTAATAAATCTAACTATTAGTATATTTAATCTACCTCCAAAGAAGCGATTTAGGTATAAAAAGCTGGAAAAGATTAAGTAGTGTATTAGGCAAATAACTAATATAATAATCGCGAGGTTGTATAATAAAAGGGCTGAAATTAAAGCCGCGGGTCTTATTAGCCGGATAATTATTAGCCCCGGCAGGCTCCTTTAGGCCCGTTTAGGGGCCCTTATGTTGCTTATAGAAGCTCTTATTATTATAGGAATTAATCTCCTGTCTTTAACTAGGATCTGAAGAGGTATTTATTAATTAAATTGCTATAAAGTATATAGTAATTTGGCTATAAAAGGATAAAAGCTAAAGCTTTTAGTACCCTGCTTATACTGCTATAATAACAGGGATAGGGTAGGGCGGGGTATGGATTACAGCCTGTTAGGCTCTTAGGAGATAAGTATTTTATTTTTATAGTTATAAATACTAGCTTTTAGTAGGAAAAGTATATAAGGTCTAGGGATATATAAACTAATAGGGAAATATATTAGTTAGTTACTTAAGGTAAAGTTTTTTATAAGGTATATATAATATAGCTACTAAGATTATAATACTAAGCTTAAACTAATATATATAATAAGTATGCTAATTAGATAAGTATACTAATTAAAAATCTTAACTCTCCTAAGATAAATTGCAATAAAAACATAACAGACTATCTAATTAATTAAAATTAACTATTATACTTATCTCTAGAGGCCTTAATACCCTCTTAATAGGTTCTTATATTATGCCTAGTCTTACTATAAGTCCTATAATGCCAAACCCTTAGTTATACTAAACTTCCTTAATTATTACTTCTTAATAATTTAGCTATTATCTATATATTTATATCTATCTAATTAATTAAATCCTAACCTTCCTATATAGTTATACTCCCTCTATTTTATAGGCAGGTTTTTTTTGCCTTATATTACCGGCTAAGTATCTTATTTACCTATTAAAGCTCTTAGTTCTTGGCCTCTAGTAAGGCAGTCTTATATATATTTCTTTTTACTGCCTTAGTAAGAGACTAAAGAGCTTTAAGAATTAATTCTAAGGAGCTATTATAATATCTTCTAATTTATCTCTATAGGTATTTAAACTAGGATCTAGCCTTAAGAGCTATTCTTAGGGTCCTTAAAGTCTAAGATTAATCTTATTAGGCCTCCTTCTTAATAGGCATTAAAGTCTATAGCTATATATTAAGTTTTAAGATTATAACTTCTAGGTTAAAAAGAATAAGACTAGCTTCTCTAAAACCCCCTTTAATATTTGCCTTAGTTATAGTTAATTAAAAGGCAGTATAAAAGGCCAGGAAGAACTTAATCTTAGAAATATAAGTTATAGACCTTCTAATTAGATACTTTATTTCTTAATTATATACCTTTTTTAATAGCCTAAAATACCTAATATTAAGGGGTTAAAGTAGGTAGGAAGAATAAGGTAATATATAAAGTATAATTGTCACGGGCTGGGCTCGGTAGGGCAGGTGAACGGGGAACGCTTCAGGCAGAATACGGTCTATTGCTACGGATAGGCACTGCAGGCAGGTCAGGCTCTATTAACAAGACGTAGCTCGAGGAGCTACGTTCAGGAACTATCTGGTCGGTAAACAAAGTCTCTGCGATAACGTATCGCCACGTGATCCGGATCTACCTTGTTAGTGGTCTAGGGTAGGCCAGTCTGGTCGAGCTGTGACAGTACCCCCCTCTCTTAGCATCGAGCTCTGTCGAGATAGGTCACTGTGGTCCAGGTTTATCGGGATATCTCCTGTGGAAGTTAGCCACAACCTCGGCGGCGTTCTCCACATAGTCTGCGGGGACTTCTGTTGGGTCTGCGTATCCAGCCCATTTCACGGTATACTTCAGTCTAGGACGGCCTCCGCGGCCGCGTCTGTCCCAGCGGGAATCTACGATATCTTCGACTTCCCACTCCTCTACTCCTTCAGCTTCGACAGGCGGCGGCGGGTCTGGATTCTGGCCCGGCAGCGGGTCGGTAGCGGCGGGCTTAAGCAGGTTTGTGTGAAATACCGGGTGTATCTTCATACTGGCAGGCAGTTCCAGTCGGTAGGCGTACGGGGAGATAACCTTCGTGATCTTAAGCGGGCCGATGTTCTTCCAGTCTAGCTTCTTCTGCGGTCTCAATGTCTTGATGTTTCGGGCGTCTAACCAAACGTGATCTCCTTCACGATATTGTCTGGCAGGTCGTCGGTGACGGTTCGCTTGGGTTTCGTAGCGGGCTTGCGCGGCTATACTCTCGGAGCGTAGGTATTCCAGTATCTCATTCATTTTTTGCGCGAACTTCTCAGCGTCTCTTGTGGCAGGTGTTCCTTTGACTGTAATTGTAGGCTCGAAGCCCATCCGCGGGTTGAATCCGTAATTCGCGAAGAACGGGGACATACCGGTCGTCTCAGACTTCAGGGAGTTCGCAGCGAACTCGGCCAGAGGGAGCCATCGGCTCCAGTCATCTTGTAAGTAAGATACATAGGCTCTCAGGTACTGTTCCAATATCGCATTTAAGCGTTCTGTCTGTCCATCGGTCTCGGGGTGATAGGCGGTTGATAGCAGCGAGTTGATTGATAGCTGCTGGGTAAGCTTCTTCCAGAACTCAGCCACAAATTGGGGTCCCCGGTCTGATATAATTGTATGTGGGAGGCCATGTAGCTTCCACACCTCTTTCAGGTAATAACGGGCGGTGTCTTCTGCATCACAGGTCCCTTTACAGGCGATAATATGTCTCATCTTCGTGAGGCGGCAGGCTATAATCAATATGGCGTCGTGTCCTTCGCTGGGCGGCAGGTAGGTGATAAAATCCATTGATATGTGTTGCCAGGCTCGTTCAGGTACCGGTAGGGGCTTTAGGACTCCTTGCCTTGCCTCTCGGGCAGGATTGGCTCTTCGGCAGGTATGACAGTTCTTAACCCATCGTTCAACATATGACAGCATTCCAGGCCAGTAGTAATCGCGGGAGAGTAGATCATAAGTACGGGCGCGGCCTGGGTGACCAGCTATAGGGTGTTCGTGGCTAGCCTTCAGGAGTGCGGTCTTCAGAGGGTCGTAATTCGGAATATAAACGCGGTCTCGGTATAGCAGTCGGTCTTGTATTACTTTGCATTCGGCAAGTGTGATCTTCGGGTGGCGTGGGGCTCCTTCTTCTAGGGCTTGCAGTATCGACTGTAGATCTTCATCGGTCTTATAGGCTTGGTCTAACAGGCGGCTAATGTCTTCTGGTAGCTCTAAGGAAAGGATGGGTTCCTCTATTGGTATTGAACCTTGTCGGTGCGGTTGTCGGATGCGGGCTCTCTGGACCTTTAACGGTGGAAGTTGCCAATTCTCCTTCTTCAGGACTACTTGGCTCTGGTGCGCCAGGCGCTCATCCCCCTCTTTAGGGAGGTCCTCTGACCTCCTGGTCAGGGCATCGGGCTTAACTCCTTGCTTCCCTGGTCTATAGGTGATCTGGAAATTAAAGCGGGACAAGAATTCAGACCACCTAGCCTGCCTCCTATTCAGCAACTTCGTGGTCGTGAAGTACTCGAGGTTCTTGTGGTCTGTAATAACTCTGATAGGTGAGGGTGCTCCCTCCAGTTCAGGTCTCCATTCTTCAAAACAGCGGATAATAGCCATCAGTTCCTTGTCGTAGATCTCGTAGTTACACTCTGTAGCAGTGTGCTTCTTTGAGAAGAACGCCACCGGGTGTAACCTTCCTTCGTTATCATACTGTGAGAGTACGCCTGCTGAGACATAATCAGAGGCATCGGTCTCAAGGATCACGTCCTTGGTCCAGTCAAACGGGCGTAGAATTGGTGCCGTTATAAAGGCTTCCTTTAACCTTACAAAGGCCTTCTCGCAAGTATCGTCCCATATAAAGGGTACATCCTTTTTTGTCAGTCTATTCAGGGGTGCTGTGAGCTTTGAGAAGTCACGGATGAACCTCCTATAGAAGTTCCCGAAGCCAATGAAGGCTTGTACATCTGTCAGGCAGGTCGGTGTTTTCCAGTTCTTAACAGTCTCAACCTTCGCGGGGTCCATTCTGATGCCTTCCTGGCCCACGATCAGGCCCAGGAATTTCGTCCCTTTCACTAGGAATTCGCACTTCGATGGGTTTGCGAAGAGCCCAGCGGATCTCAGCCTCTGGAGCACCAACTTGAGGTGCTCTATGTGCTCCTCCCGGGTCCGGCTGTAAATCAGGATGTCGTCTAAGTAAGCTGTACAGAATATATCCAGGTGCTCTCGCAGAGCGTCGTTAATATAACGTTGAAACGTTGCAGGGGCTCCTGTCAGGCCGAAGGGCATGACCAGGGACTCATATAATCCGAAACGGGTCCGGAAGGCCGTGAGGTATTCTTGGCCCTTCTCGATCCGGAGGTTGTTAAAAGCGGATACAATATCTATGCGGGAGAAGTACTTCATGCCGGACAGGTTGTTCAGGGATTCCTTGATCAGGGGTAACGGGTAGCGGTCCTTTACGGTGATATTATTCAGGGCCCTGTAGTCCACGCAGAATCGTAGCCCGCCGCCTGGCTTCTTGACAAACAGCACTGGGGAGGCGACGGGTGAAGAGCTAGGTCGGATGAATCCTTTGCGCAGGTTCTCATCGAGCCACTCTCGTAGAGCTGTCAACTCTTCTCGGGACATTCCATATAGCGGGCCGAAGGGCAGCTTCCCTCCGGGTATCAGTTCAATGTGGTGATCTCCGGCTCGGTGCGGAGGTAGCTTCTCTGCTTCTTTAGGCGAAAATACGTCCTGGAACTCTCGTAGTTCCTCGGGCAGTCTCAGATCCTCACTCTTATTCTGTAATGCTCTGTCTATCTGTTCCAGGGTGACAGCGAAGAAGCGACAGCGGGTTCTCCGGCTATATAGTCTGACAGCTTGTAGGGATATAGGAAGGATATCCTTCCTCCTCAGGCTTTGGGGAATGTTCTGTTCTAGCTGGCGGAGGAATTTCTTTGGGACGGTCTGTAGGGCTTTGATTTTTGTGGGCTTGGCTGGTGTATTACAGAACTTCTGACAGTATAGACTATTAAAGGTAAAGGTGTGGGCTGCGAAGCCTACCTGTGGATCGTGTTGCTTTAACCAGGGCATTCCTAAGACTATAGGATAGCTGGCTAGCCGGGTGACGTAGAATAACATATTCTTCTGGTAGTGGTCGGCGATACGGAGTCCGGCACGGACGTAGTGGGTGATCTGTCCACTCTCGGCAGGGCGGCCATCGAATACTTCTATTTCGAAAGGCCTCTTCAGGGGGCGGAATTGCAGGTTCTGGGACTTAGCCCAGCTTTCATCAATGAATCCTTTCCCTTCTGCTCCGCTATCTGTCATAGCGTAAGAAGGTATTGGTTCCTTTCCAGTTGATATTAGGTTAGCAGGTAAAATCATTAAGTTAGAACGTTGGTTCCCTTCCTCTTCAACTGGAATCCCATGGACCGAGGCGGCAGATAGTCTGATCTTCAGTGCGGGTGGTAGTGAGGCGGGAGCCTGCCGCCGACTTAGGACAGGCTCGCCCCGTTTTCCTGGTGCCTTCGTGAGTTGCGGGAGTCGGATCGGTCTAGAGCCGGGGATCTTGGAGAGGAGTGACGGCTATAGCGGTAAGGGCTCTGGGGAATAGCTGCGTGTCGGAATTTAGCAGGCCGGGTGTCGGGTTCAGGGCAGTCGCGGAGGTAGTGAGATGACGACCCGCAACGGAAGCACTGGTTATTCTCTCTGCGGTAGTTCGGGCGGATATAGCGGCGTTGATTGCTTAAGTCCATGGGGTCTCCGGCAAGCTGGGGATTCTCAGGGGGGCTTCGACCCCTACGGGGCGAGGGGGACTTCCTCTCTTGTCTCTCGGCCCGTGTGCGTGTAGGACCTACACGAGGTATAGGGTTCGACCTCTTAGGGATATAGGGTCGGCTCTTCTCACGGTATTCTTGCAGGCGTATATCCAGTTCCTTGAAGTGCGATACTAATGTATTATAGCTGTAATCGGCAGGGGGGTTATTCAGGAGCATCTCGGATAGCTCTTTCGATACGGCCTTCTCGAGGAAAGGGGCCAGGGCATCTCCCTCAAGGCCGCTATCAAGGCTCAGGCTCTGAAACTCGGCATAGAAGGTAGAGAAGTCTCTATCTCTCTGTTTGATAACATCTAGCTTCCGTCGTGCTGTTCTGGCTTCGTTCGGGTCCCCATAGGCGCCCTGTAGGATATCCAAGATATCCTGATAGTCTGGAAGGCGGCAAGCTCCCTTAAAGATGTAAGGTTGTATGAGCTTGTAGGATTCCTTGTTCAGTCGGCTATTCACATAAGCCATACGGCTCACTGCAGTCGGGTATCGGTCTTCATTAACGGTTAGTTTCTCTGTAATGGCATCACGGAAGCGGCGTAAGTCTGCGCGGGTAGCTTCAAACTTCTCAGGGTCGGGTAGTCGTTCTGAAAGGTAGGCGGAGGCGGTAGATCGGGTAGTAGGAGGCGGAGCCGCTCCCACAATCTCAGCTGCTTGCGTCTTAGCAAGGGGATCAGGCGTAGCGGAGGGCGTTAGGGCTGATACAGTAGGTAGTCTAGAGGCTATAGCTTGGCGGGCTTCATCCCGGGCCGCCTCTAGTTCCTTTTCTTTCTTATCAAGCCGGTCCTCTACCCATGACCTCTGCATCATGGCGGCGGACTTCTCGATCTGTACCGCCTGTAGGGTGTTCTGGAGGTTCAGGATTTCCTCTTGCTGGGTCTCGACCTGGACTTGGAGCTCTACGAGCTTCCTATCGGCTGCGACCTGGTTGGATTCCTGTTCTTTCATCCAGGCGTAGGCGTCGCTTAGGTATTGGTACCACTTATCGGGGTCCTCTGCATAGCATGCCTCATATTCGGCGCGGCTTCCTGGGATAGCGGGGGGAGTCGGGTGGGCAGGCATTGCGTTCGGCGTCCAATTGGTGGGAGCTACGTAGTGTCACGGGCTGGGCTCGGTAGG
>NW_017264848.1:161910-186228 GCF_000149955.1 Fusarium oxysporum f. sp. lycopersici 4287
CTATTGCTACGGATAGGCACTGCAGGCAGGTCAGGCTCTATTAACAAGACGTATCGCCACGTGATCCGGATCTACCTTGTTAGTGGTCTAGGGTAGGCCAGTCTGGTCGAGCTGTGACAATAATAATATTATTTTCTTTATAATATATCTAGAAGTTAGCTAAATAGTAGCTTTTATAACTATTAAGGATTAGAAGATAATAGGTATTAACTAATTAGTTAGTTATATATTAATTAAAGTGCTTTAACTACTTAAGACTTATCTTATTATTTATCTAACTATTTTAGGTTATAATAATAGCCTAAGTAGCTAAGAGGTTACTTTCTTAATACTAATTAGTAAGGTAATATTAGCCTATAACTATAATAAATAAATTAATTACTTAACCTTTTATATTAATTACTTAAATTACTATAACTTATTCTTAGTTTTTAGGCTAAATTAATTTTAGCTATTTATACCTTTCTAAGCTAGTAATAACTATAGCACTTAATATTATGCCTATTATAAAGTTAGTCTTATTAAAGTTCTAGATATTATCTAATTAGATATTATACTTTATAATTATATTTTATATAAGCCTAAAATAATTATAAATAGTAATTAAATCTTTATATTTAGCCCTCTAATAGTTATATTTCCTCTAAAAATATATCTTAAGCTCTAATTACTACTTAATAAAATTAATAGCCTAATACTTACTAACTAGTAATATATTATAATTAGTAAGCAGTTAATTTACTATTTCTTTAATATTATAATACTAGAAAGGAAATCCTTATAAATTTAGGTTAAGAATATACTAGATTATAACTTATTCCTCTAGATTACTTAGTTTTTATAACTTTAAAACCTAATTGTAATATATACAGATATTATTATATTAGGCATAGAGGGTTAAGAAGTTTATATTATAGACCTTTGCAGCTTATTATAGACTTAATTTTAGGTCTGCCTAATAGGCCTAAAGTGCAAGAAGGATTTAAGCCTCTTTATTAGATTAAGATATATTATTTAGTTAAGAATTAATTAATTAGATAGTTAGATATAAGGTTAAGGGATTTTTAATCGGCATACTTATCTAATCGGCATGCTTATTATATATATTATAGGCTAGGCTAATAAGCTGTTACTATTTATAGGTCGAGGGATTCTTCTATTTGAGCTGTGAGTCTCTTTAACACGTATGTAGTCGCAGGGCCAGAAAATTTCATTCTATCTTTATCCGCTTAAATTATATATAACTCAGGCAGTATCCAGTCAAAGGTCCTCAGGTCATCTGCCTTACTGTTTCAGCCCTAGCTCCTGGATAATTATATCTGCAGCCTTCTCACCAATTACCAAGGCCGCATTGTTCGTATTTGCGCCCATATTCATAGGTGCGATACTCAAGTCAGCAATCTTCAACCGCTGAGTGCCATACACACTCAGCTGCTCATCTACAACGCCGAGTTCCTTGCGAGGGGCCATCTTTGCCGTGCCCAGCGAATGCCATGTAGTGCTAACCCTCTCGCGCAGCCAGTGCTCGATAGCTTTGTCATCTTCGGATGAGTATTGGAGATCTTGGACATCACTAAGCGGAGTGTCCGTCTCAATGCATGACGCCGCAGACCCATCGGGAAACTGTGGGTGCCCTAGCGCTAGCTCACCACGATACATAGCTGTGCGCCGCATAATCTCTCGCTGCTTCTTGTACGCCCAAATCTGCTTCTTTAGGTCGACGCCGTGAACGTCGGTGAAGAAACCGACATCGAAGTCTAGTGGATCGCTTAACTCGGGTCCCGTAATGTGCATATGTCCACGTGAGTATGGGTAGGCAGTAACATTAAAGACTGTGACGTACTGCCCAGCTGGTATGTTTGAATGGTCACCGAGGAAGCTGTTATTGTTAGCACCACTGGAGCAAGGAATGATTATTTACACTCGAGAGATCTTACAATGACATCAGACCCATAAGCATTAGGGGCCTGTTAAGATTGTTCCTGAAGTCTCGGTCCCAGGCAGCTTGGAACTCGGGGCCAAGAGCGGTGATGTCAGTCTCTGTCGGTCGAAGTTTGGCGGCGACGTCGATGGCGTTCCAGCCCAAGATCTTATCGTTCTTTTCGATGAGGTTCGTTATATTGGCGCGACCGCTGAGGATCCCATCGATTGTCTCATGTGGCTGAAGGTTTGTCTTGTACGGGTAGGCGCTCGCATTGTGGTCTTGGTATTCATGACCAACACCAGGTAAATCTACTACAACTGGGACGCCTGCGCGCTTTAATACCCCAGAGTCGCCAAGCCCAGATCTCTCCAGAACTAGTGGCGTACCGCAAGCACCACAAGATACAACAACCAACTTCCTCGCCTTGATGGTCAGCTTCAGATGCTGCGTCTGGCCGGTGACAGCCTGGAACTCGGGGTTTGGGGTGTATTCAACGCCAACTGCGCGCTTGTCCTCATCGAACAAGACACGCAAGGCCTTAGATTCGACTAAAACGTGTAGATTGGGATACTTGCCGCCCTCAAGTTTTGGATGGAGGTAGGTGTGCGCTGTGTCTTGTCGCCTGCCATCTGGTGAGACATACCGCAGCCAGCGACCAACCCCATTATTAGCATCTAAAGACTGTAAGTCCATGATCTCCGGCCAGCCGACCTCTGATGCAGCCTTAATGAAGTCGTCTTCCGAGGCAGAGGCGCGGAATGTGCCATTGGACACATGAATAGGCCCGTCGTAGCCGTGATGATCCTTTTCGCCCTTGCCATGGTACGTTTCGAGCTGTGGCAATATTAGTCAACCTGGAAACATTGCATTTAACTCAAATGATCTCGGCTTACCTTCTTTAAGTATGGCCAGAGATCCTCCGTAGACCATCCAGGAGCCTTCCACGAGTCGAAATCGGACCGTTGTGCGCGGGTGTACATCAAGAGATTGATGGATGATCCGCCGCCTAGGACACCTCCTGATGCAACGATGGGCTCACGATCGGCGAGTTGCTTCGCCTTATTGCCCTTATAGAACATCGTTGTCTTGCTGGTTGGTGAAAGATGCGCCATGGAGAAAGCTGGGTGGATGATATTGGGAACGTTATAATTATTCTGGCCTCCCTCGATAACCAGAATGCGCAGGCTGGGATCGGCTTCGGCAAGTCTTCCTGCTACGATACACGCCGCTGTCCCACCTGGCAACCATTTTGAGCATCTGGCTTGAGACGAATTGATCAAGTTCACGCTTACCTCCAGCAATAATCACATCCACATCCTGGATGTCTTCGGGGAGCTTGGTGTATAAGCCCATTGTGTATTTGGCCGTCGTGACAATAAATAAAATCTATGTAAGTAATTCTCCGAGGAATGACTAGAAGTGGTCATCAGCACGTCGCAGATTGTCCTTCCCAGGACTTTATGTTTATTTAGCAGCCACGCGGCGGCTTAAGTCATGGGACCGGGTTCCCGTCAGCCCTAGCTTCCGTCACCCCGATCCCTTGACTTACAGCTCACACTCACTAGTATAAATCCCTCATTATGTCCTATAAGCTTGAACTCTAAGGTGGGTTAGCGACATGATATTCGATGTCGGGCTTCCCTCGGCGTCAGCTTCGGCTTCGGTGTGGCTTGTGCAGCCTACATGCCTGCATGTCCAAATGCGGCAGGGGGAGCTCATGGGGATGGCAACTCCGTTATCCTGGTAAGAAGAGCCACTTCGACTTTTATGCTGCTCGGGGTTCAGCACCGTAGTTCGGCTTCGTCACCAGCGATGCGTTGTTCACTAAGCCCTGTAGATCGTTGTACATAGTGTCAACGATGGATTTGCAACTAGATTAGGCCCTTTCAGCCTCCGAGAGCCAACTCTGCTCCATTCTAAATTTTCCCGTGAAATGGCTCACCAACCGTCGCCGCGTGACGGTCAGATGCCTGTCCAGCCGCATCTCATGAAGACACTTCTGATCCACTCTTGGATGACGTGAACGGGCGTCAGCATGACGCTCACCTTCTTGACTTATGCCTTCGGAATGATGTGACGAAGTCGATGCATTGCATTGTTGCTCGGAGGGTTACTCTGCTGTAATGCCATCATGGTTATCTCGTCGCTATTTAGAACAGGTTGTACTAGTTATGGAGTCGGTTCCAAAGTGATAACATGATTTTAGTGTCTACAGACTATCTCTGTATAAGACCGTTTCCATCCCTGCTAGAATAAAACCAATCCCGAAACCGGCACAACTGAATCAGACAAAGGAGCAAACTATACATTTAGCACATGCCACCACCTTTTGTCACACACAAGCTCTCACTCCCGCCCAACACATCAAGAACCCCATCTCAATACAACCATGGGTCGCCACGACCTCGAATACCCCAAAGAGGCAACACGGTCAAGCGTCTCAAAGAGCGCGGCACCTATGCTCTTGAGGCCACCTATCGATTCACCATTCAAACAATCGTATTTCTGTCTTAGTATCCGAAGATGTTTCCTTTGAGTACCAATCTTCCTTTAAATCCCTGGGTAAGGAGGTCGTTGAAGAGACACCCATGTCCCTTCATCCCGACAGCATTAGATATTATCGTGGCTGTTTACTCATAATAGGGTGTTTCAGAATGCACAAGATAGACCTAAGCATACGACGTATCCTCGTACTCGATGCAGATCAACTTATCCTAAAAATCTCGATCACCTTTTCGACCTGCCACCAGCAGACCTCTTCACCCTAAGAGCTTAATGGATCAACAATTCTTATATAAGCAGCACCCTCATGCTTATCCAACCCGCCCCTAAGCTATAGAGCCATATCCAGCAGACAGTTCGCGACTCTTCTGCCGCATCAATATGACATGGATATTATCAATTCTCTTTATGGAGACCTAGCATCTAGACTCCCGGGCTTATACATCGTATTGAACAGTCATTGGTAAGAATCACAGTAGTCTACGCTGAAGAACTCAAGTTATACGAAGAGGTACTTCAAAATCCCTACATTCCATAGCAGACTCAGTTCTTACCACCGAGCCACGTTGTGTTTTGAGCCTGAAAAGCTTCTTTCTGAGAAGACCCACGATTTGGTGGCTTTAATATTCCCTGAAGAACGGTATGGGATTAGTAGATTACGCTATTCGTGTTGAAATTCCATCACACTTTTTCCAGACGCAATTTCATCCGCCTTCCTGCGCTCGCTTGTCTCTTCTAACTAGCTAGCCTAGGCGACTTGCGTAACTGAAAGTAGTAGCAATCTCGTTCTAACAACATCCTTTGGTTAAGATAGAAGGGGATTATCTTCTTGGTTGGATGAACGGGAAGCGGCTTGATGACGACGTCAAAAAGACTTGGCAGAGCTTCCATATGCTCCATAAATAGTTTCAAGTTGAAAATAATCCATAAGCGCGAAGATAAAGACTATAACTTGTGGAAATCTGCTTCTATCTTCGTGATTTAAAAGCACTCTTCTAGCGGTATCGTACAACCAATATTTCAGCAGACAGAAGACTGGTGTTGTAGGGTAGGCATGATCTTCACGGCCTCAGGAAACAACTGCCTTAGTAATCCAGCTTTGTGCTTTAAGTAATTTTGCGGGATGGAATACCCTGCACAAGTGACAACTCGAGAATCAATCAACACATTTTTGCTGCTGCTCATCATATTCACTCTAACCCTTTAAGCGCGCTAAGTGCGACAACCGGTGAGCTCAAACACTTTGTGGAATGAGCTCAGAGCTATAAGCGTATGCAGCATCGCAGGTTCCGAGTAGCTGCGGCACGACGATGCCTTCTCAAAAGCCCGAGTCAAAATAGCCGGATACATGGTCTTTCGGCAATAGGATAAGTGGGTTTGGTTTTGCCTATTGGAGGTTCCGACGAAGCCGAAGCCGAACCCGTGGAGACCCTGGTCGTTGGTGGAGGTTCCCTGAGGCATGACGGAGGCTAAGACAAGGTTCATTCTGCAGGGATTATCCACTTACCTGATAGCCAGGGACAAGGCGCCTTTTCGCTATGAAGATATCGGCAGCGCGGACCTTATGCGTTGCTGAATTTGCCATACCAATTGATGCAAAAAGTATTCGGCCTCCTGCTACCAAGGACTCCCCAACTAGCCTATTTGAGCTCCCGTAGATGGCATAAAACGTCAGTCTTGCACAAATATAACAAGGCTAGCCAATCAAACTTTCTTACAGGATGCCAGCAGCTTGACCGATTAGGCTAGTCAAGTGTTTCGAGCTAGCAGGAGATTGAATACTTTTTGCATCCCACTGTATGAGATTTGACTAGTAACCGCACGCTTTGCCTAAAGACCTGGTAACTTAAAAGGTTTTACAGCGCTTGATGGTCCGCACGCCAGTATGTCCGCAACTCCGCAGCCATAATACAACATGACCTAGGCGGCAGTTCGTCGGATAATAAGTAGACCGAAAGGGAGTGTCATGCAATGTATTGAAACTTCACCAAGGTCGCACTACCATTTATACAGATATTGGGTCACAGCTCTTGGACATGACGCACTCGCTTATCAAGCTCTGGCGCTGCGCTTTCCCTTACCTTCAAGACAAACCTCTCACCCATCCATCCTACCTTGCGGTAGAAATTGGCTTCTTATTCGGCTCTTTTCTTCTATTTGGATCCTCAACACGCTCCGCAAAGCGCAGGCTGACATCGCTAGGAGCCGAATCACCAGCAAGGGTCAAAATGACAGAGCCACATACGGTAGTGATTTTGGGAGCTTCGATTGGCGGACTGCCAATTGCCCACTACCTCATGAAGCATTCTGTGCCAGCCATGAAGACTCTTAAGGTCGTCTTGGTTTCTCCCAACAAGGATTTCTTCTGGTGTTTAGCTTCTGTGAGAGGCATCTTGCCTAACATGCTGCCAGAGGACAAACTATTCTACCCCATTGCACCACTCTTCGAGAAATACCCTGAAGACCAGTTCGAGTTTGTTGTCGGAAAGGCTGAACAACTCTCTCCTGTAAAAATTCTTTCTTGGCACGCACTGTTAGTGCGGTGCTAGGAGCGGGATTTTCTGCAGGCCACGCGACCACACAAAAACTGCGGGGACGCTATCGGCTCCCTAACAGCAGTTTTCAGAGAAGGAATTTTGGAGAGTTCGCCTTCTCTGACAACACCTTTGTCGGATCTAATGGCGGCACCTCAGAACCAGAACGCCTTAGATATCGGAGGGCGATGCCCCGGGCATTCGTAGCGACATCCTTCCGATCAACGACGCCGATTGCGATGGGTTTTTCTCCTTTAAAGGCAAGCCGCACCGTCGGCCTCTGATCCCTTCCCGAGGTTTTTCCCTGCCGCCGCGACAGTCGACTACGAGCTACAACTTGGTTACTGGAGATTGTGGACTGCGTCAGCAGATGTAGTGATGCGCGAGAGAATTCTGGTCGGTGGAAAAAGTTCGACAATAGATTGCCCTCGAACCCGCTGACGGGTGACGGGCTTGAGAAATACAGCACCTTTTGTGCCATTGGTATGCTGGATGGTGAAGGAAGCGGGGTATCCTGTACCTAGCTAGCTCAGCACGTCTTTTGCTCCAGTAGGAGATTTGGCTTCGTTACAGCCACCCAGACGAAAAATATACAAACAAACAAACAAACAAACAAACAAACAAACGGATTGACGGATTTGGCGAACCCTCCAAGCAACTGATTCTCGTCTCAGTTACGGATGACTCTAGTCGGGAACTCCATTACGACACACTCATCATTGCCACGGGCTCCGCCGCCAAAGGCGGTATGCCGTTCAAGAATCTCGAGTCGACCGACAAAACCAAAATGTCAATTCAACGATGGCAGCAGGAGATAAAGCTCGCTAAATCCATTGTCATCGCGGGGGCAGGCCAAACGGGCTCCGAGGTGGCTGGTGAGCTTGGCGAGGAATACGCGTCCAAGGGCCTGAAGGAGATCACCCTTGTTGTCAAAGATGACCTCCCACTTTCCCCTCCAGTGCGGGACAATGTACGCCGAGCTGTCAAGAGTTCACTGGAGAAGCTCAAAGTCCACGTTATTCGGGCGTCGCAGGTCACGTCTGTTTGCCAGTCCGGCGTTGGTGGAGGCAAAATCCTCGAGATTACCAATCAGAACGGCAACAAAATGACAGTTGAGGTAGATGTCTACATCCCTGCATTTGGCACAGTGCCGAATAGCCACTTCGCTCCAGCTCATATGCTTGATGCGTCGAAACGATTTAAGCAGACACTAGACCTCAGAGCAGATGGGTACGAGAATATATTCGTGATCGGTGACGTGGGCAATCTTCAGACGCCTAACGCGAAGCATGTGGATGATCAGGTCATCCAACTGTCCAAGATCCTTCCTGCCTATCTTACTGGGCTTGAACTACCAAAATATGTGCCCGACAACAGCGTCGTATTCGCTGTGTCTCTTGGAAAGGGAGGTGGCACGGGACAGCTCAAGAGCGTGAAGCTCTTCAGTCTGGCCGTCTGGCTGCTGAAGAGCCGATACCTTGGGACTAACTACGCGAGTGAGCTAGCGGCGGGAAATAGGACAATGCAGTCGAGCAGCTGGTAGAGACAGGAATGTCTTCCCGGAGCGTTGGAGCTAGCTGGCCTTTGAATGACCGTGGACGTTGGTGATCAATAGATAATGCATTTCATACTCTTAAAGACTTTGCTCCATTCGATCGAATATTTCTGACAGTAAAGTAGGAGACTAACTCTAGGTGCAAGACACTAATCTCTCTAAGGCTCCCAGCGAGGCTGAATGCTGCGGCCCAAGGGAGACAGCTGCAGAGGATTTCCTCCAGGAGGATATAGTAGAAAGCAAGGAACTATCTTACGATCTTTGGTAAGCTTACGGGCCCTCAGCGGACTTTGGGAGCCAGGCTTATTTTAGACAGTCTCCGACAGGGTTCTGATGAAGTATTTCCTGTCCGAGATACTCAATAGAGCTTAGAAACTTCAGAATGCTATGTTTCCGATCTCTCAAGTACCTGATGCAGCTCTTGGCTCGGGCTCGGGCTCAGGATACAAAGGTACTTAGACACTTCAACATCGGGCCGTTCTAACTTTAGCGCTTAGCCAGTAAGGCTATACACCTGGCTGCCTCAATGTGTGAGTGAAGTGCTAGGCATTCGCCGTATCAGTAGTTAACAAGGGGTTGAATCGATAAGAGACAGCGGAGAAATATATGAGCCACCTCCAGGTGGTGACGGATGCGGGTTGAGGCAAGCCACCTCTCCACTCACCAGGTGGGCCAATTGCATCAACCAACAACGGCCTTGCGATGGTTTAGGCTGTCAATTCCGTACTAGCTGTGCCAGCCCTAGGGTAACATATGACACGGAGCAAGACGCTAGGAACGAGGAGTTCTAAGCCACATAGAGAGCGTGTATGCATGTCGATGTGGGTATTTCATATAAGTAGATATGCCATGCGGAGATCATTGCTGCCATCATACTCGAAGACATCGGCAATCAAAACGGAGTAACCAACCCTAATGTAAATCTGAACCTGCCTATGAATTAATGCGCCGGCCAAATACCTCCATCCACCTAGTCGACTGCTTTGCTTGGGTCTGTCCATAGTCTTCCCTTGACGTCACCTTTGGCTAAAGTACTAATGCTGGTGTGTATGTCAGCGAATAATACCTCCACAAGTGATAGATTTACAGATGCATCCTTTAAGAGCTTCAAAACTTTAGTCAAGTCATCAGCACCTACCCTCGGAGACCTGAATAATGTCACCATACGCAAGATCAAGGCCTCAGTTGGGACCGTTAACATTTGGGCAGATAAGCCAACGACCACCACTTTGCCTCCCTCCTTCACCGCGCTCAAAGCCGCTTGCAAGGTGGAACCAGTGCCAACAAAGTCAACAATTACATCGAAGGGCACATCCTTGGCATCGTCAAGCTATTGAAATATCTGTGCGCGCCCACTCACTGCGCCTCCTCGAACTTGTCCTTCGAGATGTCAATCCCATATACTATAGCCCCTTTAAGAAGTCCGAATGCGAGGCCAGGCATTCCGAGTCCGCCGAGTCCGATTACGCGAACAGTTATGCCAGACTTCGCACCTGCCTCGACCGCAACGGCATGATAGGACGACGTCAGAGCGTCCGTCGCCACGGCCGCCTGCGAAGGAGACGCTATCCGTAATCTGCATTAGCCGGCGTACAGGCGTCACCGCGTACTGGGCGTAGCCGCCGTCGAAACCTATTCCGATGCTGAGAGTCCAGTCACGTTTTTCAACTGGATGGCAGATCTGAGATATGGCAACTCTATGTCCAGGACAGAACAGGGTGATGTCGAGTCCAACGTTGGTGATGACGCCAGCAACTTCGTGGCCGAGGGTAATGGGCTTCTGGTTAGCCATGTGTCGCTTTTGCCAGACCCTATGTGGCAATCCGAATGACAAATGCCCACAGCCTTGACCTCAAGCTGAATATATTCAGGACTGGGCTCGGGGACGGAAATGCCTCAGAGTTGCAAGCCCGTTGCGGAATTATCTTACTGGAATGCCTTCATCTTTTGGTATCGAGTAAGAGTTGAGCACTCGCCGTCTTAGATGAGAAAACTGGGTAAACAGATAAATAGAGAATTAATACTTGATGGTTCCGCAGCTACTATTAAGGTAAAGGCCAAATGCATGTCATATAAAGTGATAGAAGATGACTTAGTTAGGTACAGTATTGAACAATGGCAACTACCTCTCTCATAACAATTATTATCAATGAGAGATAGCCCCACACGACGAACCCGCGTACTTTTGAACACTGTGTACATAACTGGCGGCCAGCAGTCGCCCGCATCCTCGTGTAGTTTCATGTTGGAGTACTCTCTGCTCGCATTGCCAATCTGTCTCCATTTCCCCGTATCCCCACTCAAGCCTTTAGGCAGCAGCGGTACTTCTGAGTACCCGCCCGTTCAACCAGAAATCGCATACGCACCCATAATACGACCTCATTCCGACCAAATGTCTGCTTACGAAGTAGAGCGATGTACCCGAAGGTCCCCACCCTAGACTTTCGAAAGAGCAAGTTATTTTGGAGCGGAAGGTGGAAGTGTTCAATACTGTACATAAAAGGGTTACAGAGTCGGTCATATTAGGATGCCTCTCCCTTAAGGTCTAGCTAGCCGGAATTCAGATATAGACTTCGGTCGTTTAGATGTCGGTTATAGAATAAGCACTCCAACTGGGTGTATGGATACGATTCTACAGTTTGAAGTGCCTCCTTGTCTGTGAGCCTTATATCTTAACATTTGTAAGCACAGCGTCTTGACCCGGAAAGAACCTCAATACGGGAGGGTTGGGTTTGTAGGATCCAGTGAGTGATTCATACTAGCAAGCTTTTACCCAATAGGAAGAACCACAATACGAGTGACGACCGAGGGCGGAATTTTCAGCCGCCGCCATCACAGGGAAGACTATCGACCATCCTTTGAGCTTCTATTTTGGGCACTAACGCGTATCAGGCTCAGGTCGGCGCCGCGTGACTTATTCGGATTCCGTCGCCTGCGGCGATGTCATTATGGACAGCGTGCAGACCGTCCTCTTTTGCTACACTGGCACCTGCCAGGGGAACCGCTGATAAACAAGACGCGGAATTCTCGAGACAAGTGGCTGTTGGCATTTGGCTCGGACTTGGGAACAGCCAAAAACGCTCTCCCCCTTAATACTTGCCCACCAGTCAGATGCCGTCTTAGATATACAATAGCTGGACATGTCAGGGCATATACATGCCGGAGGTAAATGAGATGAAGAGCGGCTTTTTTTTTCCCTGAGTAAGCTGGCCAGCCAAGTATAAAGGATTGCCCTCGGAAGTGATTACTCGTTAACTCTATCTACCAATGTCAATTACTCTAGAAATCTTTGTTCGAATTCCCCGAAGCAAACCCTTCCATCATGCACAAGAACCTTGTTCCTCTCGCGGTGCTCGGGGTACTCATTAAAGCCAGCCTCATTCCACTCCAGGAGAGGGCTACAGCATCTACCTTAGCCAGTGCAGTCCTCGCGGCGGCGCCTTCTCAGGCAGGCCAGACTGGCAGCCCCGCAGACACCCATTTAGATGGCATACAGGACAGATCTGTTGTCTCCCTTTATGACAGAGCCGGGTACAGTGGCCAGGTCCCTTTCAACGACTTCCCAGAGGACGTCGAACGACTGCCCAAGCTATCAACGACAACGTCTCCGGCAGGTAGCTGTTGTCTGTTGACAGCGACAGCGACAACGTGTCACTATGTGGGCGTGGGCCACGGCTCTGTATGTGTTGAGAATCCAACATGCTTGACCTGGGTACCGATAAGCGCTTCTCCACTAGACAAGGGCTTCATAGCCGATGAGAAAGAAATTACACCCGAAGACCCAAGAGAGCTATAGGGTGGACGGGTCGACTGTTGCATTCAAGGCATATGAAGTCGTCTCATCTTGAATGCAACTCGACCCAAGCAAGAGCTTCTCAAGGTGGAAAAAGACCCCATCGCGGGACGAGGTGTCATTCACCCATGATATCACCAATCTTGACGCTTCGACCAGGTGGGGAATCAGCACCACCGGTGCTACAGGTCCTGACACTCGATATAGTAAGCCTGTCGGAACAGTCTTTATTGGGATCGCAAGACTTGATCAAGTACGGCGTCGAAATCTTTCCACCTCCCAAGCGAGCGCAATCAAATCCGCTAAGTCACCTTCGTGAAAGCCCTAGCAAAACTACTGGAGTTGCTTTTTAACAGCGGGCAAGGTAAAGGAAGCGAGGGAAGAATACGCGTAACGAGTTAAAATAGGCAGATAGCCATGAAGAGTTGACGGAGATTATACTTCGCGTTATAAGCCATAGATGGATTTCAATTTACACCTGTGCCATATTGTACTCATGAACAAGTTCCACGAATGCATAAGTTCACCTTACATCAGTCGAATTGAATAGGTGTAAAGATTCTCTCCTAAGTCTAGTTCAATAAAAAAAAAGAAGGGTTGAATGGTACTAGTTTAAAGTATTGTTAACGCAAGAGGTTGATATTGAAGCCTAAGCAAGACTCCTATCGCGCTCCCGCATCTTTATACAAGCCGAATCAAGCCTCATTGAACCAATCTGTGTCTTTGAGTCGAAGGCTACTTTACCATGCAGTACCCACCTCCTAGTTCACCACTAGATTCCCCATGGAGAGGCCCTCCGTTGTCCCGGTCAGGTTCAGCAGGCGTACTACGTTATTGACCTTGGTCGCACTTTCAAGATTGACAGCCCCTGGATTTCACCAACAGGTGACCAATAGCCACATATAGAGGCAAGGTGACAAAGAGAACTTACCTCTAGCTAAGGCTATGAACCTACTGGACTGCAATTTCCTTAAAACCTGTGGCGCTTGATCGAGGTCGTTGATAAAGCGAGGTAGGAAGAACCAGATGTCGATCGCGCCGTGGTTCATATCGGGTACCACACTGCAGCTCTAACTTCTAACTTCTTTTACCATCTCGTTGCTTTGCCCAACTAGGTCGTCGTACTGGATAATCAGCCAAGTGAACAACCCGGCATATCCCTGGACCTCAACTGGATGGCCGGGATGTGCCAGCTGTCGGCTGCCAGAAATTGCTTTGATTTTAATCCGACTACATGGTTTGTTAACATAACAGTCTTTCGGTATAGCCCAATCGGAAACCTTGCGCAGAAATGGGAGTGTCAAGTGGTGACGCCGATCTGAACAGCTCTCCTGTGCATGTAGTCCAACAGCGATGCAGCAGCTTCATCTTTTACATGCGGCACGCCAGGATAGTTCAACTGAGAAAATAGTTGAGTACAGATTGGCTTAACGAGAGAAGCAAGTTCCGCTGTTTTCTTGGTCAGATCATGCTCAAGTTGGACGAGGTTTAGGGAATCAAAATCCATGTTCTAGGAATTAACTTCTCCCACTAAGAAAAACAGTGAAATTGAAAATGAGACAGGGAAAAGTAGCGATGTCGGTGGTTCGAAGAAGTTAGAAGTTAGAGCTGCAGTTTGGTAAGCTTCTTTATGAGAAAGGAACAGATCAGTAAGTGTATTATGTACAAGGAAGGAGTAAAGACTTTGACCGCGAGGTAACTGATGGAACCGTTCAGGAACCGTTTAAGTTGGTTGACTTTCAACTCGTTTCGAAGCGCCTACGGCTTGCATTCACTAGTATAAGTTAAGTCCCCAACCGAAATGCTATAAAATAGAGCTCGCTCGTATTATCGTTCTCCTTATTGGATAAAACTTACTAGTATGAACCTGGATCAAAGCCGACCTCGCTTGCATTGTAGTTCTTCCTATTGGGTAAAGATACCGTGTCTCGTAAAATGTGGAGATATGAGGTCCACGGGGAAGTAGATACGACTGGAAACCTCCAACCAAGCCCGAGCCCGAGCCCGAGGCACGAAAAAGCCCGGCACTATTCCCAGAACGCTGAGCTACTGCAGTGGAATCATGAGAACGAGCTTGCCCCTATCGAAAGCATTGTCACTGGAGAGAAGGCAACCCAAGTCGCATCTCCTCGGTTCTGTTCCAAATACCGAAGCCGGCCCCGTTCACAGGAAATACGGCGTTAGCTTTGCCAGCGGGTTTTTTCTTCCCATCACCATATCAGCACTTGTCCCGCATCTGAAAGTGAGCATCCATCGTCAATTTTTCACATTTTCGCTATTGTACTCATTTAAAGTGAATATCTCTTTCCCCTTACCTATGCATTACTCAACTGAAGGTGCCCAATGGCTGTCCGACAGTGTGAGCCAACACATCAAGGACCTGATTGCAACTTTCTACGAGCTTGCCGACTCCAGGGAGTTAGATGCTGGCACTCGAATGGCTACTGAAGTTTTCACCAAGGACGCTGTGTGGATTACGGCGAACGGAACTTTCAAAGGGTTCACAGGTATTTTCGTTTCTCTGATGTTACTATTTTTGCCCAAGATGTGGTCTAACTTCCATAACAGAGATTTCCAAAAGCAGAGACAACGCATGGTCTGCGGTTAAATCGAGAAAGCATTGTGTCCTTAAGGTATTCTTGGGCAACGACGGAATACCAGAACTCTCGATTATCGGGACCGGAGAGATAGAGTTTCATAACGGGAAAAAGATAAACTCTCCCTTTGCTTGCTATGTTAAGCTGGACTCTTTAGATTCCACGGCAAGTGTTCGGATCAGTTTTATGCAGGTCATTGCGGTAAGATTTCATCGTTATGTAATGTCATTTGGTTGTTGAACGTTGATTCCTAACCATAAAATAGGATACAGCCCCAATTTCTGCAGTGTTGGCGAAATGATTACTTTATAGGTTCCTGCTGAGCAATGTGCATCATACGGCGCTATGCTGACGAGCTATTGCTGCGAGAGATGCTGCACGGCAGTTCAGCTTTTCATCTCGGCGTATAACAAATTCAATAAGACTAGAGAAATACTTGAAAGCCCAAGATACTGTCTTCCAGTATTTGAGAATCGGCCAGGGACTCATTCGACTTTGCTCATGAGTCATTTGTTGTCAATCGTGATGAACAGCATCAATAAACTTCTATCACTAAAGTAGTCCAGTGACTTATCTCTAACTAGTAATAAGTCATATAAACAGATTATAAATTTCAATATATTAAATTTTATCTCATTGATTCTGCAATTAACTCAGTTTTAGTTCTGAATGGAAAATTCTTTTGACCTCTTGGCAATCAGCATGGTCGCCCAGGAGTATCCTGTTTGGCAGCATACCCAGATAACTGTAATATGAGCTAGTTAGAATATAGAGGATGGCGGGAGGGTTAATCCGCAACTGGACAAACAAACCTTGGATGGCCGCTCCATTAATCAAGGACAGAAGGACATACTTGGATCAATCGCAGCCTACCGTTCTAGTACACAGGCCCATAATAGGGGCAACGCTCAATTATGCATTAAATTTAGCTCGGCACCGCGATATTCTTTGCCAAAATACGGCCCTTTCAGTCTCTATTTTCAATGCTTCTATTATTGGGAAAGGAAGCGCGCCTCGTGTCAGCTTCTGCTCCAAAAGTCTTAGCCGAAAGAAAGGGGCGATGTGTGGCTGGGAAGTTCTGAAACTGGCGACAATCTTGGATCTTGACCAGATTCCGTGCAAATCCTCCTGTCGTTTCCCGGCTGGAGCTGCCGGATCACCTTGTCAGTGGATGCTATGGAGATCAGGGTGAGGAGCGGGGAGAAGGCAACGAAACATTGCACCAGACCCCCCAAGCATTGCACTCACCGAATACATGTTTCGCTCGGGGCCGTTTCATAGTGCTTCCTGTGTTGACCACTCCCTGCGGCTCCTGGTCTTTCGAATCCCCCAGAGTCATGAGGGAGGTGGGTCGGAGGGGTCGCGTCTCAGCTGACAATCAACAGTCTCTTTTCAAAGTCTGCAGTTTGTCAGGCTCGGAATCTTCATTCATCATAACACTTATAAACCTGTGTTATACGGAAACAAGTCTTGCTTGGTTGATTTAATCGATTCCTAGTCGGTTCTGGCCGCATTTATGCAGTTATGTCCTCTGAATTGGTTTGGCGGACATCCGACGTACCAAGAATGTTCACACGAGGCACCATACTTCGCCGTATTTACAGAGTGAATTAATGTAGCTATAACGAGAGTGACTGTTACGGAGCCACGGATCGGTGTCTTCATCGGTAAATACACAAGGTTCCATTGTTCCACGAAGCTCCAATATGCGGGTGCTCACATCCGAAAACCAACACACCATCTAAATTTGACTTCCTCCAAATGCTCTCTTGAAAAGAGTCGTTCCTTCCACATGAGGCATCCAACCAGGTGCTTCCTCCAAATAGGTATGGGCCACAGGCGGGATAGAAACTGGAAATATAGCGGTACGTACGACTATATGTTGAATTCAGCAAAAAATGTGCCTGTAGCTCATGGCTGTATTCCAGATCAACTTACTGCAGAGTGAGTCACCAAGTGCTTTTGTATATGCTACCACAGGACTGGAACACGCGTTAGTAATAGAAGGATTTATCAAGTATTCACAAGGCCATTACCTTCCGCAAACTCCACAAAACCGGCGCTCTAGAACATTGCCAGAATCGCAGTTATTATCCAAATAACTATTGAGTTGTCCTTCCACTAACAACGTCTCTCTCGGTACGATCATGAAGTTTGATCCAACTAGTTCCAATGCCGTCAGACATATAATTCAAGCAAGCATCGCCCAGAAAAGTTGGGACTTACTAGAACCACTCGACTTTTTGCAGTTGATACAGTGACAAAGGATAGAGCCCAACGGCTGGTCGCCAGTGAATCGGAATGTCACCTTGACTGCGCCACAGTTACATTCCCCCTTCGTCTCCATTATGCCCGCTCTTCCTCTTGATGTGAGTCGAATGGTCCAAGATCAGGGAGCAGAAGCTGCAAAGGTCTCTCGGAAATAGTCTCTAAGGCAATAGCTTTCGCAATAGCAAGAGTCCTCTCAATAGAAACTAATCTGGCCAGACAGAGTTAGATGCTTGTGTAGTTATCAAGGCGATGGTATTATTACAAACGGCGGCGCAAGGCGGATGGAGCCAAACTATTTTGAATTCAACTTACATACCTCATCCTGTAACTGTTCCATGGCTGCTTTTATGTCCGCCTGTTATTGTCTGGAATAACCAGCGACGGAAACGTCGGAGAGAACAGGAGCCTGCTATAACGTCATCGGTGGCCTGTTTCCTCCAACAACAATGCTTCAGCCAGTGCAAGTGAGCCTCCAGCAATAAGGTGTGGCATATTGTTCCATAAAGTGCACAGGCAGTGATTCTCCGCCTATTAATCCCAATTGGGCTCATGTTCATTTATGCGTAAGCCAATCTCTCAGGGCGGTAACCTATCTGAGCTGATCAGTGAGACTTATTGACGCCTTTCGTTCCTTTGATGCGGAGAGCGGCAAGCCCGGCAAGAGCTACCCTGCAAATCTAACACGGGGGGTGAGTCTAGCATCATAGGCTCGGGCTCGGGCTCGGGCTCGGGTTCGGGGATGAGCGGCTAGTCGTCAACGGGTTGCCGTAACTTTGAGGTCTCGATACATGTGTTATGGATTCATCATGTCTCTTTAACGACTTATAATCCCTGATTTTCACTTAATTCAATTATACCTTTAATAAATGGCAAACTCCCGAATCCCTAAGCTGTTCCATAGAAGTAGGTAGGTGACACACAGCCACAGAACGTGGCTGGCGAGACGAGGAATGTACATCGCTAACATCTCACTTATATACTGCAATATCTACCTGTAAAATTCATTATAGATAAAACGAGTATGCTCTGTAGAGTTCTTCCCTTACGACGCCCGCATGATACATAAGACTAGACAGCATATTGCACCTGGTGCTAGTAACCTGCCGGCACCCAATTCCCCAGCCAACTTTCATCAAGTACCTCGCCCGACGAAACCAAAAGACCCATCACATCATTGTATAGGGTGTGAGATGAAGTGGTCTCATTGTAAATCCCTAATCCATGGTTGGCATTTGTGTTTCCTGGATTATAGGCTCCAAGAGATTCGGTCTCTGCAGAAGGGACAGCAGTTTGTGCACAGTTGGTCGAGGGGTGACTTGACAACATGCGGTAGCTTTGCGTAGTGCTGTCATCCGTTAGCTCCCGTGGCGTTTCCTCCGTATCCATAGGATCCGCTGGCAGTGCCAGGCCTGGTCTACATTTTCTCTGAGGCTCCGGGCTCCTAGTGTTTGAATGAGCACGGGTAGCGTTGTCCGTAACGCTACGTGCTTGGCGAACAAGCTCGGTCATTTTGGTGAAAGCAGCCTCACCAGAGGTGACATATTCCAGGCGGCCAAAGAAGCCGATGATGACTTCCATCAGAGCAATATCGTTTTGAGTTGACTCGTTGAACGGGTTGGATATGACATGAAGAAAAATAGTAGTAAGAGCCGTTAAAGGGTAATAGAACACAAGCCTTTAGTGGAGATGATTAGAAAGAAGCCCGGACCGTATTAACATTAAGGCCGAACGAGCAAGATAAGAAGGGCTAGGGGAATAGAGAAGCGAAATTGTAACATATTGCTTGGGGATAAGAACATACCAGACGGGAGTGAAGCTCTCTACATCAAGGTGCTTAGTGAGTAGCACAATAGACCTTGCTGCTTCAATGTGCGTTGTATGTATCTTTGGGGGAATAGAGTCCTGGGCACTCTCCTCGTTATAGATAAACAAGGGGGTAAACCGACGACAGACAGCGCATAAAACGTAGTAGTAAGAGGAGTGCAAGACAACAAGCTGCATCTGCGATAGCCCTCGCGTGTTACATTTCCATCTAAGCGGTTTGCCTGGTTGAATTTCCGTTGGGATCGTTCGTCGCCATGATTCCAAATCTTGCAACAGCTGGTCCAGTATGCTCAAGAGGTGACTCGAAGACGAATAGAGCGCGGTTGCTGAATAGAGCCGGCGCGATATAATGCCACAAATACGGGAGAGCCTCGTAAAACACAAGAAGAAATCAAACATTGGACTGTTCTCCTGAGGGTCTAGGCCGGTTCCCGGGCTTCGGGCTATCTGCACGCCACGAGGAAAGCAGCAGCTGATTTCATCATCGTGGATCATCGAGGGTCGGCCACATCGTAAAGCAATCGTCTTGTCAAGACAGTATATTACCCAGAATACGCGGTTTCTCTCCTGTATTTCGTCTTCAGACAAACCCCACCCCGGCTGTGGGTGGCAATTTAGCCCAAGACTTTGGGCAAGCCGATAAGCAATGGAAGAGAGCGTGTACTCAAGCCTTTGGGGACTAGAGAGCCCCTGAGCAAAGACGGTCATGACGGCCAGGGCCTGAACTGCCATTAAATCTGTCGCGCCGTGAATGATTGCGGTTTCGTAAGACAAGGCATTTTGAAAGTAGCCCCATGATTCACGGCCAGATTCCTGAAATGACTCTGCCGTCTCCTCCGAGAGTGCCGCACGACAGCCAGATGCCAAAACTGCATTCAATAAGGCCTTCCACGAAGGCAACTCGCCGTCCAAGTCAGTGCCACGGAGAGTTAGTTGGGCCTGAAATTTCTCTTGGTCCAGAACTGGAAAGATGCTTTGCACAGTCGAGAAGTAAGCCTCCACATATCTCTTGACGCGTGACTGCGGAATATGCTTTAAGTTGGACGATACCGGAGGCGTCAAGAGCGGGTTTGGTGGTATACATTTGGGTTGTCTAAGAAGGCTGAGAAGGCCATTTCGAATATCTTGGACAGTCTTGCAAAGTCGGCCTGAATCGGAAACTCGATCACGCGCCCACTTCAAGCCCAGGTCCGAGATAGTGGAAATTCCAGATGATGGCCCGGTGTACTCATCTCCACCCGTCGCTCGGATCCATACGGCTGGATCTCTCACATTGAGAGACTCAGCACTGTTGCCCTGGAGTATTCTGTCCAGAAGTGTACCCGAACTGCCATCTGAGCTAGTTGGACTTTGACGGACGGCGCCAGGATCAATCGGTGACTGGGCAGACAAACCTTGGATGGGTACTCCAGTAGCTGGGTCACAGAAGGACGTATTGCCGTTAAAAATAGTCCGGTTCACTGTAGCGTTCTGTTCCGGCTGCCAGAGCTCGCGTCGGTCCTCATTCTTGCTCATCGACGTCGGTGGCGGGTCCAGAGCTGTCGCTGCGTGGTAACGTTGCAAGTCGTCACCATCTACCAACTGGTGCCGAGAACCGGTGGAGATTGACGGCCGGGCACCAACGGGAGTACGGCGTCGCGTTCGTCTCTCGCCATCATACGTGCATTGGATCGACCGCAGCCTGCAGTTCCGACACACAGGCCGCGTTCGATCACACTTTATTTTGCGAGTGCGGCAGGTTTTGCACGCCATGTTCAGCAGGCCACGTCGGATCGAAAGAAAAAATGTGGTTCGCAGAAATGCTTACTCCAGATTCGAGAAAGGCCCAGACGCCGTTGACCCGAGAATTTCCAGGCCTGAGATTCTACCATGAAGCCTTGGCGCAGGAAAAGGAGGCTGGGGCGGGCGGTCATTGTCGGCAGAATAGCCTAAAAGGGGCAAGCGACTAAACCTGTGTGTAAGATCCAAAGTTTTCAAGTTGCTGTAAGGGTCAGTATGTGCTAAATGTGATGGCCTCAGGATGTGACCGTTTGGCTTGTCATCGGTAAAGCTAAGCCAGATTGGGAAGGATTAAAAGGGGATCATTACCTTAGCAAGACACCGACAAGATACATCATTAATACACACCTACATTTAATAATTAATAGTCGGACACTTAACCAACTACGCAACTACCCGATTCCCTATATAAACAGATGAGCTTAACCCGCGAATCAGCCGGCAAGATTAGCCTTTGGACCTCTGAAGACTGGACCTTTTGAGCAGACTAGTTTAAATCAAAGGCAAAATGCGCCTAGCTATAGGAATACATTAACAATAAAAATAGGCAATTAATAGGGACACATCAAGAATTGATAGGGGCGCATCGTCCTTATGGACGCTTCAGCTTTGCAGCCTCTGATTTGTTAGTCACTTTTTTATTAGTGCAGGTAGGATTCTGCCGATACTCCCGAAGTACCTGACCTTAGCTCTCTTTACTCTAAAAGAGCAGATAATTGAATATCAGTCTCTTAACCATTAATTATTAGGTCTCTCGTCATGCTCTAATTGGAGTTACCTCCTAGCTCTGAGAGTGATTTAAGACGTCATGCTCAAAGCCCTAGTCCTAACTGCAAATCACGTTCTTAAAAACGACACTGGCATTAGGTATGCCGCTGGTCGGCTGTTCTCAGAGACGGGAGAATAATAGGAGTACGTGCTAATGGACGGAAGGTGTAACCAAGTATTCGGAGATATAGAAGTTAATAGGAGCTGTAGAATAGCAATAAAGAGATTCTTTATTACTATAAGAGAAAAAGTAAATAGTTACTCTAAATAAAATAATTCTAATTTTATAAAGTAAATTATTCCTAGTAACGTGGTTAATAAGTAAATACACTATCTAAGCAAGTATACCAAAAATCCCTTATCCTATAATATTTTCATCTAATTAGATACTTCTTAACCACTAAAGATATTATAACCTTTAGATAAGGCTAGAATCCTTCTTGCACTTTAAGCCCTTTAAAATAACCCTAAATTAAGTCTCTAATACGCTTTAAATATCTATAAGGTTAACTATTAGAAGCTATATTGCCGTTAAAATGGCATTTAATTATAATATAATTATATCCTAAACTCCTAGAAACTATCTAATCTAGAGGAATAAATAATAGTTTAATTCCTCTTTAATTTAGATTTGCAAGGATTTCCTGCATAACTACGTTTTATAGAATAAATAGCTAATTTTCTTCTTACTAATTATAATATATTACTTATTGGCAAGCGCTAGGCTTATAACTTTATAAAGTAATAACTAAAGCTAAAGATATATTTATTTTAGAGATATAACTACTAAAGAGCTAAATATAAAGATTTAACTATTATTTATAGCTAGTTTAGGCTTATATAGAATATAATTATAAAGTATAATATCTAATTAGATAATATCTAGAACTTTAATAAGACTGGCTTTATAATAGGCCTTATAATAGCTAGAATAGTTATTATAGGTTTAGAAAGGCAAGGAAGACTAAAATTAGTATAGCCTAGAAATTAGGAATAAATTATAGTAATCTAGGTAATTAATATAAAAGGCCAGTTAATTATATTATTTATTATTAGTATAGGCTAATATTACCTTATAAATTAGTACTAAGAAAGTAACCTCCTAGCTAATTAGGTTATTATAATAAGCTAAAATAGGTAAATAAATAATAAGCTAGGTCTTAAGTAGTTAAAGTACTTTAATTAGTCTATAAGTAACTAATTAGTTAGTACTTATTATCTTTTAATCCTTAATAGCTATAAAAGCTATTACTTTACTAACTTTAAGAGATACTACTAGGATAATAAGATTATTATACTTTATATACTGCCTTATATATCTTACTTACTTTAGCCTTTTAATATTAGGTACTTTATAGTACTAAAACAGGCTTATAGTTAAGAAATAAAGCATTTAATTAGATACTTTATAACTTATATTTCTAAGACTAAGTTCTTCCTAGCCTTTTATACTGCCTTTAAAGCTACTTTTATAGAAAGTAATATCTAAGGGGGTTTTAGAGGAGCTAGACTTACTCCTCTTAACCTAGAAGCCATAATCTTAAAGCTTAATATATAGCTATAAACCCTAACGCCTCCTAGGGAGGTTAGCTAACTATTAACCCTATAGGTTTTAAAGACCCTAAAGATAGTAATTAAGGCTTAATCTTAGTCTAAATACCTTAAAAAATAAATTAGAAGATATAAAGGCGGCTTCCTAGAGTTAATAATAGAAGCTTTAAAGTTAAATACTAAAGTAATAAGGGCAGTTATATATAAGGTTATCTTATTAAGGAATAAGGTCTAAAATCTTTAAGATGCAAATAAGATACTAAGCCAGCACTGCAGGGCAAAAAGAACTAAATTACAGAAAGGAGGGGCTATAACTATATAGGAAGTATTATAAGTAATTAATCAGATAGATATTAATATATAGGTAGTGGCTAAATTATTAAGAAGTGGTAGTTAAGAAAGGTCAGAGCGACTAGGTAGTTAGTATTATAATATATATAGTAAGGCTAGGCATAATATAAGGACGTATTAGGTAGTAATTAAGATATCTAGGGAAGAGTATAGTAAGTAGATTTAATTAATTAAATAGTTTATAGTGTTTTTAAATGGATTTAAAAGTTAAAGGCTAGGATTTTTAGTGCACTTACTTAGATAGTGTATTTACTTATTAACTATGTTATATTAATATATTTATATAATTTATTCTTAGAGAATATTAATAATATAATTGCTTTTAGACTAGGAAGTACTATTAGAATAATTAGGAGCTTTCTTATAACTTTAGGATTATACTTTAAAGTACTAGATAATAGGAATTAATAAAGCGGCATAATAGTTTTAATATAAAGGCATAACCTTATAGCAGCATAACTTTATATAATATTTAATTAGTTAGTTCTTTGCAGACTTATAAATACTTCTTAATAAACCTAATATAATTAGCTCTCTTAATATAACCTTATTCTTACCTTAAGCTCTCCTAGTGCTTAAGATCTTAGTATAATAGGGTATCTTAAGAGGTCTTGTTTTAAATAGAAAATTCTTACTTTATTTATTACTTAGGAAATATATTTAATACTCTACTCTCTAATTACTATAAAAGGAAGTATATCTTTATTGCTTTTAATTAGTTCTTATTAGCTCCTTATCCTTTAGATACTAGGTTATATCCTCTGACTGCTAGTATAAACTCCTATTATTTATCTAAATCCGAGGGTGGCTAAGTAACTTTATATCTAACACCGAGTTAATATATTACTTACCTTATTATTAGCCTATAT
>NW_017264847.1:0-28126 GCF_000149955.1 Fusarium oxysporum f. sp. lycopersici 4287
ATAACAGCTGAAGTAATACTCTACGAGAGGTTAGAGCCTTAATTACTTAGATAGATATTAATATATAGGTAGTAATTAAATCTTCAAGGAATAGTAAATAAGGAAGGTTAATATAACTAGGGGTTTAATGCTATAATATATATACTCAGATAGGATATAATATAAAAATATATTAGGAGGATATTAAGGTATTTAGAGAAGAGAGTAATAAGTAATTTTAATTAATTAGATAGTTTATAATATTTTAATAGTAGTATTTAATTTAAAGGTTAAGATTTTTATAATATTTACTTATTTATAATACTTACTTATTATATATATTATTATTTATTTTTATAATAACTAGGCTATATAGTTATTAAAGCTATTTACCTTATAGTATTAAAATACTATTAATAATAATTTATAAAATATCCTTATAGTTATAAGTTAATAATATTTATAATTAAATACTATAAGAGATTTTTAAAGATTAAAAGGGTTAAAGTTATATACTGTTTTTTATTATATAAAGTTAATACTTTAGTAATTTATTACTTCCCACCCAAACCCCTGTAGCTCCCCCGCAATCTCCGATAACCCAGTGGACCATTCTCCCCACAACTACTATCATCCTTATCGTCCCCCGACGGCCGATTACTACCAACCAATCAGACAACCTCAACTAACCAATAGCATATCTCCATCCGCCGTCATTAGATCTGTTATCAACACCTCAAAATCCACCTTCACCCCTTTCTCCATGTCGAACTCACCACCCCTCATTCTTCTTTCCAGTGTCCTTTCGATAATATGAAGAATCACGACGCTGATCTAGCACGCGATGCTGCTCAACTCGCAGCGCTAGGCCACAAGCAGGAGCTGGAGAGAAATTTCTCCTTTGTCTCTATGCTTGGCCTTGCCTTTTCCATCCTCAATTCCTGGACTGCACTTGCGTCGAGTTTATCTGTTGGCTTGCCTAGCGGTGGACCTACAGCTGTTATTTGGGGATTGGTCACAGCTGGAGTGGGCAGTTTGTCACTAGCTGTTTCTAACGCCGAGTTTCTTTCTTGTTATCCTACCAGCGCTGGGCAGTATCACTGGGCGGCTATCATTTCACCTCCGAAATGGGTCGCCATTGTCTCTTGGGTTACCGGATGGGTTAATGTTAGTGGATGGGTCGCTCTGTCTGCTTCTGGTGGTGTTTTGGGCGGACAATTGTTTCTAGGCATCATCACTATGTACGACCCCGACTTCGCACCGACACGATGGCAGTACTTCTTGCTGTTCCTCTTATACACATTCCTCGGGTTCTTCCTCAACCTATTCCTCGCTTCGGGATTGCCGATAATGACAAAGATCGCGCTGATCTGGTCTGTCTGTGGTCTCCTCGCTACTACAATCACCGTCTTGGCTACTAGCGCCCCTGACTTCCAGCCCGCTAGTTTTGTCTTCGGAGAATTCATCAACTCCACTGGTTGGCCTGGTGGTGTCGCGTTCCTCTTGGGCTTGCTGCAGGGTGGTCTTGGACTCACAGGCTTCGATGCCGTTGCGCATATGATCGAAGAGATTCCCCAGCCCTGCATTCGTGGACCTCACATCATGGTCGCTTGTGTTGCCATGGGTCTCGTCACTGGCTTTGCTTTCCTTGTCTGTCTTTTATTCGTCATCAAAGATGTGGATGCGGTCGTCGCCTCCCCAACTGGTCCTCTCGTTGAGATCTACCTACAAGCTACGAACAACAAGGCCGGCACTGTTTGCCTGCTGCTTTTCCCCATGATCTGCCTCGTGTTTGGTACCCTTGGTATCATGGCCACAAGCACTCGTATTCTGTACGCCTTTGCTCGTGATGGAGGTCTGCCCTTCTCCCGAGTGTTTGCCAAGGTTGACCAGCGATGGGGCATTCCAGTCAACGCGCTTTTGCTCACCAACGCGATCGTCATCATTTTTGGACTCGTCTACCTTGGATCAACAAGTGCACTGAACGCCATTCTTTCAGCTGCTGTCATCGCCCTTTCCATCTCATATGCCGTCACTCCTGCCATCAACTGTCTCCAAGGACGAAAGGGGCTATTGGACAACCGACCTTTTGTGCTGCCAGAGTGGCTCGGCTGGATCTGCAATCTTGTAAGTACACCCAAAGTCAAGAATCACTGCTTATGACTTTTACTAACCCTTGATCCAGGTCGGTATCGCCTACACGATCGTCATAACCGTCTTCCTCCTCTTCCCTCCCGTTAGCGATGTCACAGCCTCCAACATGAACTACGCTGTAGTTGCATTTGCCGCCATCATAATTGTTTCTTCGATTCAATGGTTTGTGGATGGAAGGCATAACTTCAAGGGGCCTACGTTTGACGAAGACGCGCTGTTTGTCAGTGGAGTCGAAGAAGCCAGCGGAACTAAGATTGGAGATGACAATGACTCGAAGGTCAACAAGATAGATGCAGAGGTCTAGAAGACATATGAACTGAGCTGTAATTATATTGTATTAGTCTATTCAAGATAGACGGATTTGCCATTTCTACCTGTGAAGCACTTCGAAATTATATTTCTTTCAAACTAGGCTTTGATCGTCGTTTAGAGGTTCACAGTACAAGTGAGGTATTTCATGATATGAATGCTCCTGCAATAATATGGCCATGCATCGGCTCATTTCGATTAGACGCTGTAACGGCCTCCAAAATTCCCATAGGTGTAACGCTTAGGAGGTCATCAACGTGACCAGGCAACAGGGAATGCATCTGTCGTCATGGCACGAAAATGAGGGCAGCGACTCATGATTAGCCACTTTACCGAGACTTGCAACATATTGCCGGATTTCCCCGATGCACTGGAACTGTATCAAGATAGCAACGAACAACCCCAATATCCAACGGTTGAAGATGCAGATGTTAAGTCATACCCCGTGGGGAATAGGCCAGTGTCTATCGCTTGGGAATGCTACATCGAGTTTAGTCCCCCGCAATCGCCGTCGACCCAAACCAAAAAGAGAAAGGTCGTGCCCGTCGGCCGTCGGCCGTTTTCTGAGCGAAGCGATCGAGGCCAGCCTAGACGACAGCTTCATTATCTTCGCCACGGTAAATATCAGGAAGTTATTTTGATAGAAGAAATTCAGATGACTCAGAAATGTAGTCATCTGATTCCGTTCCAAGTCTAGGTATTATTGCTCTACGACCGGAGAGTCGGAGATGTAATATCATTGTCTCCTACAGCGGGAAGTTTCTCAGGATAATGTTGCGTTATCCTTGAGAGAAAGTGGTCGCTAACCAAACACACATAGAGACTTTTACCACAGATTGAGTAGTTTAATTGGGATTTGCCTCTTTCAGACTTATGTTAAAATAGCAAAATTGTGAATTCCTCAAGTAATAGTCTACCAGCACTCTCAATCCATGTTCAATGGCCTGCAAAAAATGACACCCGTCATATACAAGTACATATCCCTCTCTCCATGCAAACCATTCTACAGACGAGGTTTGCTGCCCGCGCAGCATGAAGACTCTTGGGCCTTTTCAGCATTTGTCAGCTGCGAAGTGAAGTTCTTCCTGCCGGGCACATCAATTGCCGGGTTTGCCGTGAAGAAATCCGCAGGCTTGATATGAAGATCAAGAATCTCGACGGGCCTGGTATTAGTTAGCAAGACAGATATTCAATGCGATGGCGTCTGGGACTTACATAACTGGCCAATCCTCTACTCTGGGATTATGAGTAAGACCAAACACACTCCATAGCACAATATCCTGCTGGAAAACATCATCGTTCCTATCAGCAGCATCCGCAACGCCCTCAACCTCCGAGACCGATTGCAGCGTATATCGCCCACCAGCATAGAATTCATTATCACGATACTTAGTAACCCATAGATGTCTCTGCGCAAACCTCGCCCGTTTCGCCTGCGTAGAATTAGGATCCGCAAGCAACGGCCTCGTCACCGGTGCAAGAATCTTATATCCCACAGGCTGACCACTAATCGGATTAAGCTTATCCATATTCTGCACCTTGAAGGTTCGATCTGTGAAGGGGTTCGCGTCAAGACCTGCTGAGGCTGTTACGGGGGTTGTGACGACCTGGTAGGCGTTGCCGTTGGGGTTGGTGCGGGCGTCGATGCGCATGGGGAGCGATTCTGTCTGGACGAGGGTGTTCTTGTGGCCGTCTATGGCGGGGTCGATGCGCACGCAGAAGATGTGTTGGTGGTTTTGGGCGAGGATGCCGGGGCTTACGACGTTGCCCCATGGAGCGGTCTTGCCCTCTTCTATGAGGACAGAGGAGACGATTCCGGTGGCGCGGGCTTGGACGGTGATGGCACCTGCTTGGTCGAAGATATACTTTTGTTGCGTTAGATAGGTCATTTGCTAAAGGGGGGAGACCTACGTTGAAGATGTATTCGTAGTTGGCTAGGGTGATGATGAACTGAACAACAAGCTCTCGTCTGCGGGTTACGACAGCTCGACCAGTACGCCAGTTTGTATGCTTCCAGTTAATACCATTATCTTGCTCGTGGAGGCAGATCACATTCTTAGTAGTGCGTGCTGTACCGCTATGATCAACAAGAACACCATCAAAGTACTAAAACCTTGTCAGCATATGAACTCTCTAACAGCATCTGAGAGCATCCGTGTCACTCACCTTGATGACACCCAGACAGTCACATCCAAGCTGCAGATTATTGCAAGCGTCTCCAAGCGTCCCGTCGCCAAAGTCGAAAGCCTGCTTTCGGTGGAACGGAGGTCGCGGGTCCGCATAAGGAACCGTCATATCGCTGATAGACAGTCTGTACAGAACACTTCGGCCGTCAAAACGAACATCATGTAGCACCGCACCCTCGCGAGGGTTGAACGTCGCTCGCATGCTCCACTTCTGCCAATTGATCACATTGGAATCCTCAACATTGAAGCTAGGCCCAGATGGCTGCACGACATTGAGTTCCTTTAGGTCTCTGCGCAGACCACCAGGCAAAAGCTCAGGGACGTATTCCGAAGGCGTCATGTGATCGATGTTGACTTTGGCGTAGTCACCCTCAGCGAAGGTATGAGGATCATTACCTCCACCGGTAGCAACCTCGTGAATGCGGATGACTTCGCGTGTCTCGGCGTCGATGACGGGGATGATGGGGAGCGGGTATCCCCAGAAGTTGCATTCGCGGTTCTTGCTGTCGGAGGCGTAGATCAGGGCCTGCATGTGTCGGCGATTGGGGTCGTCAGCCGCGTCAAGGCCGCCATATGGCCAAGGCTCAACGACGACCTCAAAGTCCTGGGGAGGTTGAACTTGGCGATGCGCTCCTTGAAGACAGGGGAGTCTCGACAAATGATTCGGACGTCATCAAGCTCTTCGCTATACGAATCCATTAGTCTATGATATGGCTTGCAATGCCGTGTAAGGGTCTGGCATACCTTGTGAACGCTGCTTGGGCATCCGCTCGGATTGACTCAACCTGCTTGATCTTTCTTGTGTTCAGGTCGATGATAGCCTCATGCGATTGCGGAGGCTTGCCACCATGAGCTGTGTCAAAGTGGACTCGTGCTTCACGAGCGGGTCTGGGCGTAGAGCTGGTAACCTTTCCAGCATGCTCAAGATCTAAGTAAGGCGCCAGGACCTCCTTCACTGGCTCCTCAAGGTAAATGACCCGGAACTTCAGGACATTCTGAGGATAAGCAGCGCGAACAACATCTCTGGCCAAGTTCGTCTCGTCGACGGAGAGAGGAATAAGAGGATGAGGCTGAGACATCTTGGGATATGAGGGTGATTGGGAATAGATGGAGATTCTGGGGAAGGGCGGATGAAGAGCGAGGTTGAGGATTTTTAAGCCGCTTTAAACAGAACTCATGATAACCTAACGCCGTCTGGAGCTAGTGTCATGCCAAGACATGTCGCCCGGCGGCGGATTAGGGCTCTAGCGGGCATCTTGGTTTACAAGGAGTAGGGATTGGAGAAGCTAAGCCATCCTTGAGCTAGCTGAAAGTGGGTAATGAAGTGAGTTATGCTTGGTTTAATTCGATTTGATTAGTAAACTGAAGAGCTCAAGAAGTTGCATAAATGTGCCCAAATTTGGTATATGACGGACGTTATAGGTTACCCGAAGCCCTCGGAATGGCTATAGGATTTATTGGTCATCGTGGGAGCTTTTTGGGTGGAAGCTTATATTGGTGCAAAAGGATATCGTGTCCTCGTGATGTGTGACAGCAGCCTAAACTTTAACCTTACAGCCAGCAATTAGCTACGTAGGTGTATGGTTCAGCAGATTTAAATGATTTACCCTAGAGCTGACGCATACGTCGTGGATCTAATAGACAGATATATGTCTTCATCGGGAAAACTATGTCCAGATCGAATTGACAATAAGATGCTAGCGCAATTTTGCTTATCTCAAGCAAGTCAACTAAAAGAAAATTAGTCTCACTTCAGCTATCTCATCGTAGCTGATTTGAGTTCTCTTGAGCCTTATTCCCAAGCTCATATCAGTGCAGTTAGCTGCTTGTCAAGGTCTTCTTGCCCTTCTGCTGGGGTCTTTGTACATCTATAAATAGGTAGATTCAATGGTGTTATGCAGGTGAGACACGGAGCCTTATTTTTCAAAATCAGGCTCGGCTAATGCGCGGAACACCATGCAAACTCATCATACCTACATTCCGTGCCTTACTGTCATGCATCGCATTTTTTGGAATAGCGAAGTCTACAGTTGAGAGAGCCCGTTATCAACGATGTATGTTCAATATGTAAGAGAAATTGATGAGATGGTCCCAGGAAGAACACGTAACAACACAAAGACAGAATGGATGCTCATATCATTTCCCAATTGTCTGACATGAAGATCAGGCTGCGATTACACGGCACAACAAACCAACGTCCAATAGGGATTCGAATATCAAGGTGACACAGCAGCTCAGCTCCTGCAATATTTCGGATACTCTCGAATCCGAACCAATAGGTGAATAAATCAACCAATATCACATGCAGTCTTTGGAAACTTATATGGGGGAAGTATTGCGAGAAGCAAGGGTGGGCGGCTATAGTAGTACCCCAAACCCGAGAAACTCAACTTCAGAGCTTTCCCCGTCGTCAAACCTATTTTATCCCATATTTCCGCTCTTGCCCTTCATAGAGAGCTGTGTGCCTTTTATTGTTGCTTCCACGTTTCTTAATTCATCGTCATCAAGATGACCGACGCTAGTCTGGCTGTCAACGCTGATGATGGCGGAGCCCACGAGAAAGTGACAACAGGGCCCGACGATGCTGGCGATGGTATGGCGCGCCGTTCTAGCCATGGCAGCTCTGTTCATGAGGTGGACAAAGCTCATGAGCCTGAACCGCTCCCACTGCATGAGAAACTACTGGACATAGCACAGACTCCGCAGCCAACCAATGCAGCCACTTTGGCAGAGTTCAAAGATTTGCTTCTCGAGAAGGCGTCTGAGATCAATGCGCTAGACAAAACTGGAAAAACAGCCCTCCACATCGCAGTTGAGCATGGTCTCACAACCGAAGCCCAATGTATTATACGTGACGGAGCCAATATCGCCATAGCTGACAACGAGGGGCAGCAACCTCTTTATCTAGCTTGTGTAGAGGGCCATACTGAGCTAGTCAAAAAGGCCGAAGCCACAGTTGTGGGATTCTTCAAAGGAAAAGGCGAGTCGGGCAGAATTCGAAGAAACCGGCCAATACAAGAGATTGTCTACGATCCAGGATCGACCGATGTAATGGGAACAGCCATCAGGAATCTGACTGAAATAACTAGGAGAGGGTCATTGAGCTTTAACAGTAAACTCTACGCTAAAGAGAACATTAAGCTCACTTGGGTTCATTTGCCATCGACCAACGTGGGTAATAGCACATCATGCAGACAATAGCCGCTGACCTGTGCTAGATGATCTGGATGAATGTTAGTATCCCCCTGCCCCTTTGTATCGGGAAATAAGGCAACGAAAGCACAATACATAACTCAATCTTTTCCACAGGATCTGTTGACAAATATCATGTCACACGAAGGCTATCGCACTCGCGAGTACTATGAAGTGAGGTCTTTCTTTCGGGATAGCTGGGTTGAAGTACCTGACAAAGAGTCTCGCTCGAGGATGATGAGGCCTCGATCTGTGACGAGTCCTAAAGAAAACAGAGTCGACCCCAAACCAGAAGAGAGTGAAATTTCGGAGTCATCCAAGGACATAGAAACAGAGGATAGTAACCTTGACAGAGAAGGAGAAAGAGGAGGAGCAAGGGAGAAGAACGAAAAAGACACAAAAAAGGTCCAGGCTACACCGCAGACTCACAGGAAGAACAGCAGAAAGTCTACGCTGACTGGAAGTCCAACACTCGCCAGCCTGTTAAGAAGTCACATGGATTTGTAAATGCATCAGCTATCTATGTTTGTCCAACTTCTGTTATGCACTACTGAGACTAATTCCTCGATCTTAGATGCCTTACCTCGCTTACTCCACTCATTGTCGACATTGGGACAACAGACTAGTCCCCGACAACCAGGAGCTGAAAGACGCACATGACCTATACGAGGAACTACAAGACAAGTACGAAGGCAAGGATAAACAACAGCATGGCTCGCCGACTCTTGATGAGTGGTATTATCAATTCGCACGGTCATGACTTTTACCTTTGCCACAGTTCTATTCGTAAGCCTTATCTGAATTGATTATAAGGACAGCCAATGACACCAACCTGTGAAATTAGCTCCCGTTGTCGTTTTTATTATCATTGTTCGCCTTGGACGTAGCCTCCTTCCAAGAAGCTCCTGCTTGGGCTTTCTATGTCATATGTAAGCTCCGACAACTGTTAACTTGTACCTTCCTTCCCTTCTAACGATAGTATAGTCTTCGTTTCTATCGGAATATCAGCAATCCTAGGTTTCAGTGTCTTCTACTGGGACAACATCAAGCGCGCCAAGCAAATGCTATTTGAGATAGCAGAAAAAGCATTCGAAGGCGATTTCAAGCCAACTTCACGTCCGTCGAACCTTCCAGAGAAAGAGGGTACTTGGAGGGAAGGCAGAGAGAAAAGTGACAGACTTATCAACATTCCATCGAAGAGCAAAGATGGTGAGCCAGGGTTTATGAGTCGCTTCAGAGGACACGGACGGGGAGCTGATGCTGATGACATTGAGAGTCATGCTGCGACATCTAGGAGATAGAAGGCATAATTACATGTTCTTATTGATATAATACAAAGGGATTTTGAAAACTGCTTTTGACTCTGACAAGGACTCGTCTATGGTGCGTTACCATCGATGATCTTACTCGCTATACTTTTAGACAAGACTTAGCAGTCTTACCTCATGCTCAGTTTCTTCTCCCAAGTGAGCCCCTTCAAATGAGTGACGGTAACTCTCAAGCTGATCCGCAGGTAAACTTGCCCCAATACTCTCCCACTTAGAAACCTGGCCAATAATCCGACACTTTCCATCATCATTTCTTCGTATAAGGAAAAGAGTCGAAAGGCCAGCGAAAACACAGATCGCATCCCCAATAGCTGCCACAGCATCACTATGAATTAACTGTCCTGCTGTTCCATCTTGTAGCACAAAGTTGCTGCATCCAACCATGCTCTGCTGTAAAATGGGGTCTGTTACCATTCCATAAGCACCTTGCAACTGTTCCTCAGTTCCAAATCTCGTGCCAAGAGAGGATAATGGTTGATTATGCACCATGCATACATAAGCCATCATGACTCTCTGCACAATGATCGGGTTTTGAGTTAATCGCTCTTCAGTGTATATGTCTGCAAGATGGCATTTGAACCACTCGGTCATTACTTCCATGCGTGTAACTCTTCTTATAGCTGCCGCTACTTTGACTATAGCCTCATCAAATTGCAAGAGTGATAATGGCGAGACAATGCCAGTATCGGGATCAGGCGTGACGGGCTTGCAAACGGTCACACATTGCCCAAGGATAATCGCCGGCATGGTAAGAGTCTTACCATCCTCCGAAATATTGAAGCACTTCCCAGGACTGGGGGTCAGATTGGACCTTGCTGTCCAGCTACTTCGGAGATCAGGTGTCCACGACGGTACGGATGAAAGGTTGCCGACAGTTCCCAAGTTCACAACACGGATATCTTGGGTCTGTTCAAGAATGAACATTGTGAACTTGTAGCAAAGTTCTTCAAAAGATTGTGTGTAGTCTGGCCGAAGGGCCTTGGGTAGAGGATCGCAACGCAAGAGACCAATGAGGGCATATAAACGATCATGAGCAACCGTAGCTTCCAACTCAGTGGTCTCATTCAACAGCTTCACTATGTCAAGAGCACACTGCTTCTCCTGATCCACTGTCTGTTTTGCTTCTTCTTCTTCTTCTGCAGGCTTCTCACTTCTGACCTGTAGGATATTCTTATATGCCAGTTCAATGGCTTTGAACCTAACTGGATTCTCCGCCATGAACGAGTAGAGCAGCTGTCCATCCTCAGATGGATTCAGCATCAAGACCCAAGTCTTGAAGAAGATCTCGTATCCCAACTCGTGAAGTCCACAAAGCAAGATCGGCTGTTTCTTTGCTAGGACAGCTTCTTGAAGAATCCAAATACGTCGGAACCATGGGCGATGACCGATAGACCTTAAAGCTTTCCGGACAGACTCAACCTCAGTTGCGGCTGTCGCGTCAGAACGCCCAGAGCTCGTGAACGCTTTGATTCGATCATCTTCAGAAAGGTCTTCACTGACAGAATATGCATGTGTCTGGAAGTGCTTCAGCCTCTGTGCCAATCTGCAAACATGACTTCCCTCGTCACTCTCCACCGGACCCAACCAAGCCAACACACGCTCACATTGGCCGTAGATCTCTGACATACGGGGAACTTGGATTGACTTTTCAACCTGATCATTCTGGTTGATGCAAATGGCATCTACCCAGAGCAACGCCTTGGCATCACTGTCGTAGCCGTCAAACACATGACGCCGATACTGATACAGAGCATTGTATAAATTCCTCGTGATACTGAATGGCTGATCATTCAGAAGGATAGTGGCGGGGTTTTCTCTTGCGCCCCAGACGTAAGACAAGGCCCAGAATCTTTGGAACGTGCGGGATTTAACGGTTCTGAGCTCAACGCATATTAAGTCAGCGTCGCCAGGTTTCACGAGTAGCAATCTTAACTCATCGGTCTTGAGAGACTGATATGGAAAGAGAGCGGAAGGTTGTAGGTCCATCGTGAGGTCGGTGAAGATGTTAGGTAGTGTTTCTCTCCTGGTTTGCCCCGCCGTGACAAGTGGAGCTCCACTGACATTTCCCCCCCCTGTAAGTCCAGTCTCAACATGGATAATCAGGATGATGAAGATAAGCAAAATGGAAGAAGCGCTGTGATGGACTTCACCAGCTGAAAACGGGATGAAGGGCTTTCGATACTCTTCTCATTACGATATGACTAGATCATTCAATAGCTGTCTGGAAAGAATAATAGCTGGCGTCGTATCTTAGTCCCATCTGCCAGCAGATTCAGTCTCATTCAATCCTTCGTTAATGTGCGTCTTCGTTTTGCTCAGCGGCCGCTTGAAAACGAAAATCTAGCAGCTTTTGGCTGCGCTGCTCCGATCCTGAAAAGATTTCAAGTTAACGCCAACGCTCTCGTTAGGCCTATAAATATGTGACTGGATCTTCCTCCGTTCCCTGACTCCTGACTCCAAACACAGAACCCAGAACAACTACAGGTAATCTCAAACATATAACAGCCACAAATAGGCTTCCCTACCGTGAACATGAGAGTCACATCCGGCTTAAAGGACTCCCTCCGTACATCCCTCCACCACGTAAGCCAATTCCCCGACCTCTCCCAGCGCTTTGATATCTTTAAGCAAGAACTAGCTACTCTAGGCGAAAGGCTCTCTTCCTATGGTAACAGCGCCCCAATAAACACAAAGCTCTTTCGAGATATATGGGCACTGAGAGATACTGTCCTGGGACACCGCAGGGCTATGAAAAGCATCATAATCGAGATGAACAGCGTTTACCATCGTATCAACAAAAGTGGATATGTTGCTGTAGCGCAGCCTATACTTACCATGCGTAATGGTGAATTACTTCACCGTCGCACCCCTGAGCTAGAGGCTTTGATGCTTGTTACGGGGTTTGATGCGCAGTGGAGACGGGTGAATGGTATGTGGAATGAAGCTATGGGCTTTTCGGGAGAAGTTGATTATCTTGGAAACTGCTGTGCTTAGAAGACGCCAATAGAAAGCATTGTACTGGGTTGTCTACGATGCAATGTTATGATAGTATTTTTAACATCCCACCATGGCAAGCCTCATCTCCTGTATGTTCCCTGCTCTCACTGCATAACGCGTAACCCTATTCTTATAAAACGCTGGGCGCGTCGATGTCTGCAGTGATTCCAGAAGTTTGGATACTCGAGTCGATCGCAATGAGTGCCTGAACCGCAGACAACGTATCCTGAAACTCCTGCACTGCCTTGGTGATTCCCGCTTGGATCGCCTGCTGGTTTGCAATCAGCGATGCTCTAACAGAATCATCCGCAGCAGCCATTAACGTCGAGGCTTGGCCCAGATTATTTCCTATCCCCACGAAAGTAGACTGGATCTCTTGTAATGCTACACAAACACTCCGCACTCTGGCGCAAATGGCCTGGTTCTGTAAGGAGAGTAAGTTTACAGCACCAACCAAAGCATAGGCTGTCTTGGTGGCGTCAGTGCTCTTGTTCCCGATGTGTGCTTGATACTCAGCCCATGCCATTCTCACATCTCTCTGCTTCGTAAGGGTGGCGTTCGATCCAGAAATCCAGCCGGCAACAGGTATCCAAATGTAAGAAGCCGCAGTGTTGGCTTCCATCATCTCACGGTCCTGTGCAGCGCACCGTCAGTCAAATTCCCCGTCAACTGTCGTATTGATCTACTAAAAGGCTAAGCACTTGCTGCATCCGGTGACAAAGACTTACCCAATCTGCCTTCGCAGCCTGAGCTGCTTCAACGCTATTGTTGAGAACTATTTGATTCATGGAATGTGTCTCATCAAGCGTAGAGATGTAACGGTCTCCCGAGTTTAAACCGAACTTCTTCACGACGGCATCAACCTCTTTTCTCGTGGTCTGAATCTTGCTTGCTTGCTATGCTGAATCAGCCCCATTCATCCACATCGCATGGGGTAACTCACCGAGGCGATGCTGGCCGTCAAGCCCTGAATACTGCTAGCTTTCTGGTTTGCAAGCTGGTTCAGATTCAGTAGCATTTCACTGGCACTCTGAGCAAGACCTTTGAACTCAAAATCGTTCTCGGAGCCAGGCTGAGAGTATGCCTGGCCGGTCAACATGCTTATGATGCCCTGCAGACTGACCTCTCCCGCGCCGGTAAACTGATCGGCGAGAGCTTGACAAAGTATTCGCGTTTCGATGAACACAGTCCCTACAAGCCTGTCAGCCCCGCCATGGTGCTGTTCATCCAGAACTGCTCATAGTGAACTTACAGAAGCTCGACACTGCGTATTGAGTGAAGTCGTTGCAGGAGTTCCAAAAGCCCAGCACGGCGGTTTCTGTTGCCTTCATGGTGTATAAGCAGACGCGGTCAAACTTTCCAGCATGTACATACCTGGTATAGAAGAGGATCAAAACTGTTTAATGACTGCAAAGACGCTTTGGGATAAAGAGTCTCAAATGATGGCGCATCCACGGGAAAGGTCAGGCTGGCGACAAGGGAGACCCTCAGATCTGACAGCACGGGGTTAGTTGAAGGAACTCTACTAGGAAAATAGCAAGTACCGAGATAGCCGTAAGATTGAAGAATAAAACGAGAGCCCTTTTCGCCTGTGATGTTTCCATCTTCATCGACTAGGAGCAGTGATCTAGTCAGATTGCCTGTTGGATTATTCAATGCATTGATCAGAGCTTGTCCAATGTCGGTAGGACTCGTAGAAGTGGCGGTAGACATAGTGCAACGGCTATATAAAGAACTATTTCTAAAGGAAGGACATTATTTGGTAGAAAGTGGCCCGTTGTCAGCCTTTAAAGCTCTACCAATCTGCGAATTACAGCCTTTAATGAGACAATTCGAGGTCTGGAACAAGCCACTTGGCCCAATGTGGCTGGACTATCGAGTTCCAGAACCCATTTCGACAAGCCATATCTCACAGTAATCAGCGCCTATGTAAATAGTTCTGCAATAGTATCATTTCAGAAAAGCGATGCAGCATTGGAGTTACTCTTCCATTCTTTACGCGCGGTGAGCGCTGACCTCATGGGAATAAAGCAACTGCCGCGTGATTCGCCCTCAATACACCACTTTACCTTGAAACTGAGGACCAGCGGCCGCGCTACCGTCAAATTGAAATGAAATTGTAGGAGCGGCATGCGTTGTTGAGGATATCCGGTGGCTTAGCCAAAATCTTGCGTAACCCTCCTCGTCGCGCAATCAATTCCGCCCTCACACCCCATTCCAGTGCCGAAATCCGATTATCGACGCGGTACGGGCCGCATTACGGTGCAAAGACCGCTCAGCGCTTGGGGCAAAGGAACTGCCGAAGAAACTGATGAGGGGTAGGCGATCACCCTTGGCACTGTAAATACGGTTAGACCGCTGGTCAGCTGCAGTGCTGCGGCACCGTCACATTGTTATCCCCGTAATGATCTGACGTCGATATACTTTCGAGTTATTGAAGTTTATCATACAGTTGAGACGGCTCAGAGTTTACGCCGGTGTTGATAGAATTCTTCTGGAAGTGAAGGTCAGTACTAATGATGCAGGAAGCAGGGACTTGTAGTATAAGCTTATCGTCTACTGTAATTTTGTCTCACTACACACGCCTTGTCTCCCGATTTTCAACAGGTCTCTATTCCCCACTGCCGTCCTGTTTCACTACCTTTTCTTTTCGTCATGGCATGACTCGTCTGTATCCCCCTCGATCCATTCGGCTCTACGTCCGCGGACTTTCCACGGACTGTCCATCGAAACTGTGGGTAGCGAGGATCCGTGAGCAAGTGTATGGCGCAGGGCCAATGATACGAATCTAAAGAGGAAATGCTTGGCGAAAATCTCGGTTATAATCGTATACACCTATTATCCTATTGGCTCATGCACTGCCTTTCGTGCATGGCTGTACCGTTGTGTTACATTAGAACGGAGATATAGACGGGGTTGAGCCCTTCGAGCCGATATAATGTATTATTTCGTTTATGCATTGCAGATGTGGTGGTATTTTGCGGACTCGGGCTCTCGGGGTATCAGAAAGTGGAGAGACACCAGCTGGGGTGACAGAAACGCCCGTACAGAAACCCAGGTAATAATCTAGGCTACTTGTGCCACTTGTTTTTGATATGCTGGAGGCGCTGTTATTCTGATACCCACAGTCGGGACTCGCGTCTTAGAGCTCCGGTGAAATGGGGATTGAGACCAAGTACAGAACGGGAACACGTTGTGTCGATCTTTGTTTTCTTATATGCCTGGTGGATGGTATAAGTATACAATACTGCCGCGAAGGATTTGAATCCATCATCACACCACCGGCAGTTGTTCAAGATGACGGCGTATATCAATACCATACTCCAAAATCCGCAATATGCGGTTCTTTCCGCAATTTCCGTCATTACACTCTTAGTCGTCAACTTTTCTTTCTTCACCCAACAAGAGAAATACCCTATCCTAATCCCCAAGAAGCCTTTCGAGTTGACAAACACGCGTGTAGTCAAAGAGTTCATCGCCAACAGCAGAAGCCTCCTTGCAAACGCGCGCACAGTTTATAAAGATCAGCCATACCGAGCTTATACCGAACTAGGCAAGGTTCTGGTTATTCCTCCTTCGTGGGTGGATGCCTTGAAGAGCAACCGACACCTAGACTTTCAGACGCCAGCCCGAGATGTAAGTCTTGGTACGGGGTACAGGGATCGTGACTAACTCAGCGCAGGATTCTCATGAGTACATTCCTGGTTTCCAACCTTTTGGTGGATCTCATAAGCTTACGACTGTTATCAACAAATATATTACAAAGGCTTTGAGTAGGTCTTGGTATCACCTCGTTTCTAAAGTAACTGCTAGCTCACATTGTGTAGTGAAGTTAACAGGGCCCATATCGGAAGAAGCATCTTTGTCAATTAGGGATACTCTCACCAACTCCAGAGGTAATTGTTTCAGCTTATACTCATGATGGCAAGACTGACGAAGCTTAGAATGGCACCCCATCCGACCCCAGGCAGACCTTATCCGCGTGGTATCACGCGTTTCTTCCCGAATTTTCATGGGCGAAGAGCTCTGCCGCGACGAAGAGTGGAACAGGACCTCGAGCGAATATACCCTATTGGCTTTTGGCTACGGCGGCTTATTGAGATCTTATCCCAGGTGGCTTCGCTCATACATCCACTGGTTCCTCCCTCAGTGCTGGGAAGTCCGCGCCAAGCTGAATGAAGCGCGACAGTGCCTTAAGCCTCATATCGAGCGACGAAAAGTTATCAAGCAGAAAGCACTCGCTGAGGGAAAGCCATCTCCTTTCGATGATTCCATTGAGTGGTTTGAGAAAGAGTATGAGAAGCATGATCCTGCTACAGAGCAGATTGCTGTTTCGATCGTGGCGTATCATACTACCTCTGACCTACTCGCTGAGACGCTTCTCAATCTTTGCCAACATCCTGAACTGTTCCAGGAACTTCGGGAGGAGATTATTGCGGTTTTGACTGCCGAAGGGGGACTGACCAAGGGCGCGTTGTATAACTTGAAGTTGATGGACAGCGTGGTCAAGGAGTCCCAACGACTGCGACCAATTCTGCTCGGTAAGTTTAAGTCTCTCCAATCCCCCTTCCTATAGCATCCTCTAACATTTCTGTCAAGGTGCTTTCAGGAGAATCGCCACTGCCGACGTTACCCTCCCCAACGGCGACATCCTCAAGAAAGGCGACAAGATCATCGGCGGAATGTCACATATGTGGGATTCCGATACTTACGACAATGCCCTCGAGTTTGACCCCTATCGCTTCGTCAAGATGCGTCAAACTGGCGATGACAAGAAAGCTCATCTTGTGAGTACTAGTGCGGATCATCTGGGATTCGGCCACGGTTTTCACGCATGTCCCGGTCGCTTCTTCGCTGCAAATGAGATCAAGATCCTCTTATGCCATATGTTGCTCAAGTATGACTGGAAGCTACCGGAGGGTTGCAAGCCGCAGCCATCTCATTCGGGGTTTAAACTGCTTGGCGATTACTCTTCGAATCTGCTGGTTCGGCGTCGCACTGAAGAGTTGGATATTGATTCGCTTTCCAGCTCAAAGGGCCACGATTCTTTGCCCTATTGATTGAATTGAGAATATTACGAGCCGAAGTCAGGATGGAGTCATTTGTATACTAGCTTGATCAAAATTGCCAAGACACTTCTATTTACTTTAACGCCCTTTAGAATGTCGCTCGTCAACTGACCCGATTGTCCCGTTTTATTATCGTAAATGCAATGCACGTCCCGAGCCAAATACGAGGCACCAATCAGAACTGGCGGAATTTCTCCAAACTCAGCAAATACGAGGATAAACCCTCGAAAGTCACCGACTCTTGTATTCAAAGTAAATTTCCAGCTTTCTAGCCAAAGCATAACGGGCTATCGGGGTCTTCAACTGTGCCGAGATCAGGATTTTCGGGTCATGACACAGGACCGTTTTCGGCAGTTGATCTTGCGACCCGATATTCTGGAACGCTAGTGCAGTTAGTATTGATATAAAGCTGTGTCCTACCAAGTATTTAATACGATAAATATTATATATAAATCCTTTTTGGTTTATTAACAGCCATCTGTTGCAAACTTCATACGAAAAGTCTTACCATATTCGCCTATTTCAGACAGATCATCATGAATATCGACTACTATGGACGCATCGCGGAGAACCTCCAATTCGACAACACTCCGGTTATGATCGCGACCAACGCATGCTTCGCTATCGGCTTTCTACAATACACCTACGCCATAAGACTTCTTGTGCGCGAAGGCCAAGGCCCCATACCCTTCTGGATGCAAACCTTCTACGTCGCTCACGAATTGACATTTGTTTATCTCTTCGCCGAAGCGGCGCCTCGCTACGATTACCATTGGTTCTTCGTCTCAACCTCATTCTCGCTAGCAGTATGGGCAGTTCTTGAGATGTTTTGCATGTGGTATACCATACAGAGCCCCAAAGACCGCATCGCCACCTTTTCGCCTCTCTTCGGAAAACAGCCGGCTACTTCGTCAATCTTGACATACACTTTCTTTCTGCAGCTCGCTATGTTTGCACTGGTCTGGATATTGATCGAGTTCCTCGGCGCTGGTAGCTTCATGCTCACAGGAGCGCTCACCAATGTCCTTCTGATCATCGGGCCGACACACGAGTACCTGTCTCGTGGGTCACGAAACGGCCTGTCGATTGGGTTCTGTCTGACTAATGTGGCTTGTGCCATATGGACGTTTGCCCCGTTCAGCTTGGGAGCCGCTGTCTTGCCTGAGATTTACGATCAGCCTATCATGTATGTCGCAGGAATTATCTTGCTGGCGTATTCGGTATGGTTGACGACTGTGGTCGCGTCTTACCCTCCCAAGACAGCTACGAAGGGACAGCCGACGCCAATTTGGTAGGATCTTCACAGATTTGGAAAGTTCTTCAGTGTGTAAGCCCTTGAGATGGCTTTCATAACCCATTTGTATTCTGGTGCTGTCCTTGAGATAACGCCGCGTCTTTGTTTCAAGTTCCGACTATCTTCTATAGAATCACTCCGCTCCAGTAGCATAAATCCCATCTTCAATAAGCTGACTCAACTTCTTGTTCGTCGCAATGTACCGTGCCAGATCACGTCTCTTCTCAACCAACAAATCCATCACAATCCTTCCAAACACCAACTTCCCAGAGAAATTGAGATGAGTGCGATCTCCCTCGATCTCATTATACTTGTCGGCATTCTCCTGTCCAATAGCGTTGACATACTTGGTGCTTGCGGTATTAAGATCCAGGTACTTAACACCTGCTTTGTTTGCGACAGCAATTGCAGCATCGCGCTCGTTACTAAGGTTCTCAACCACTTTTCCATCCTTGAAAGTACGACGGGTAAGAGACGTAATGATAATCTGTCATTAAATCAGCCACTGCACCGTCAATTCGAAATGTTAAACTTACCGCAGTGCCTCCAGCCTCTTTGACCTCACCAATCATAGTAGCAAGGTTATCCGAGTACTGCTCCAGTGTAAGAGTCTTCTGATCATTATGCCCAAACTGAATCGTGACAATAGCCTCGTGAGCTTTCTTATGGCTCTTCACATTATCGAGAGCAGTATCCCATAATCCTTGGGATCGGAAAGATACAGTCGTTGCACCGTTCTTGGCGATGTTGATACCACCTGCGGGCTTCTTGGTACTGTTAAGAAGAGCATCGCCCCAACCTCCGCCAGTGGCAACGGTAGAGTCACCCGTCAAGATGAAGAAGGGCGACTTCTTGGCCTCAACACCTCCGAAGAGAGTTAGGATGCTTGCAGCGAGGGGTAGGAACTTCATAGTAAGAAAAGAATAATCACAGAACTTGACTGACAAAACTGAACAGATAAACTTGCGTCCCCTCAGTGAACTATATACTTTCATATCCGGCAAGTTCATCCAATCATTTAATTTCTTGCAGGCATTTCAACAGCTCAAATAATTCCGCCAATAATCATGTTTCTACCAAAGTTTGGGGGCACGACAAGGCACCCCGGATTTTCAAAGCTTAATGCGCCAACTCCATGTCAAGCCATTGGGGTTAGTGCGGATCTCCACGCTCCGGTTTACTGGGGTAGCCGATTGGTACACCTTACGCATCGGCAGTGCTGCTCGGGTCTTGATACCCCGAGCTCTTGCAGAGCAATATATGACTGCAAATACATGATGGTCACGTTCTAAATTCGCTCGACAACATCGTGAATTTTTGCTTCAAGGCCCCTTGGGTTACTGGTTCTTTTATTCATGACTGTTTACCTACAGCCACCACCGGCCCTAATCTCCATTTTCTTTTCGTTCAGGTATCTGCTCCGCAATTTCTTAAACATTCAGCTCAGCAGCCTTGGCCTTCTGGATGGAAGACTGGTAAGGCGCAAGCTTCTTCTCCAGCTTACACCCGGGTCCACAGAACTTATCAACCAACTGTGCGCTGCGACCAATGTACAACTCAGGCTTCATCATGCCATCGAGATCAGCCCAAATGGGCTTGAAGAACTCAGTCTTCTTGATTCGCTCAACAAGATCGTTGGACTTTCCAAGGCTCTGAACCTGGTGGGAGGCTTCGAAGGACAGAACGCGGATTTGCTCGTGAGCCCTAGCTGGGTTAGTACTCTCATGTGGCGGTTGAGATTGAGTTTGAACTTACTCTTGTCGGGAAACACCCATAGCGACCAGGCGCATGATGATGTTCTCGGTGATCATGAAAGGGAGCTCGGCCATGATGTTGGAGTGGATCTTGAGGGGGAAGACGACGAGACCCTCTGTGACGTTCTGTAGGGTGATGGCGACGGCATCGGCGAGGAGGAACATCTCGGGGATGTCGATTCGTCGCTGGGATCTAGTTAGAATGTGCCAGAGACATTTGTGAGCAAAACAAGGGTACTCACGCAGGCGGAATCGTCTAGTGATCGCTCCATCCACTGGGCGGAGTGGGTGCTCATGTAGGTAGCGGCCTTGGACTGCAGGACTCGGGCGAGACTGGCAATTCGCTCGGATCGCATGGGATTCTGCTTGTAGGCCTGAGAGATTATCAGTATGTGGCTGAGCTTGACCCAATCGCAGAAAGGTATGGCTGACCATGGCACTGCTTCCGATTTGACCCTTCTCTCGGGGCTCGCCGACTTCCTTCATGAAGGCGAGATGTCGCAGATCCGAGGCGATCTTTGTGACGGTGGTGCCGAGGCCAGTGACGGCGTTGGCAATGAGACAATCGACCTTTCGGGTGCTACACGAGGGTTAGTATCAAAAAGAAGGGGGACCAATTGCGTCGTCAGGCTTACTATGTCTGTGTTGAGATCTGAAAATTGTTAGAAAAGTACCTTGAAAAGAAAGGAATATCATGCACTTACGTCGTAGCACTCCTCAAAACCAGCCTTTTGGCAGAGCAGCTCATTGAGCTTGTCGCACTTGTCATGATCACCACCGAAACTGAAAATGTCAGAAATTGGCCCAGCAGCAACAAATAATTTGACTCACATCTCGAGGAAACTGGCTTGAGTACCAGTAGTGCCCTGGGCACCACGGAACTTGAGCTCAGCTCGCACACGCTCAAACTCATTCAGATCCATCAAGAGATCCTGCGCCCAGCCCGCAGCTAGATACTGTCAGAACATGGTAACCCCACCAACCAGAGAAAAACTAACCTCGCTTGCCGACGGTGCTGATCTGCGCAGGCTGAAGATGTGTGAAAGACAGAGTTGGCTCATTCTTCCACTCGAGCGCAAACTTCTGCAGGTTGTAAAGAACCTTTGCGAGCTTGGGGATGAGAAGATCGAGAGCGTCGCGCATGAGGATGAGCTCCGTGTTGTCGGTGACGTAGCAGCTCGTCGCGCCGTAGTGGATAATACCAGCCGCAGCAGGAGCAGCTTGACCAAAAGCATGAACGTGCTATACACCTCATCAGTCTTATAAAAATTGTCAATGTACCGTGTTTCTTACAGCCATGACATCCTGGTACGCTAGTCAGCTCGCTTATTCCCACGACACTCTAGCGATATACACTCACATGTCGACGGATCTTCTCCTCATGGCGCGCAACCTCAAAGTCCTCATCTGTAACAGTGAGATGAGTCCTCATCTGCTCGAGCGCCTCGTCGGTGATGGTGTTGATGCCGAGCTCCTTCTCGCTCTCGGCGAGGTACAGCCATAGCTTGCGCCAGGTGGAGTGGCGGGATCGCTGGCTGAAGAGGTGGGACAGCTCCTGGCTGCAGTAGCGGCCCGTGAGGGTTGTTTGGTAGGTATCGTAGGCGGCCATTTTGGAGATCAGTTCAAATGTATGATATGGTGAATAAGGCTGAGGGCGGGGGATCCTTTTTGACTTGAACGTGGAGAAAGAAAATTTTAGCCTTTGGCCCGGATAATTCTCTAGCCGTTTGTTGTTGTGCACCTCCAGCGCAGCTCATGCCAGTGGTTGAAATGTGTGTTTTATGATTGGTCCGAGGGACGGTTTAGTGGGGAAGCTTTTTCTTAAACCGCGCATCAGAGCATCAGTCCATCAGTGTATTGCAGTGCACAACGAGAACAGCTGAATAAATCAGTCCACATTTGATCACAGCCTTCTCGTCTGATTTTGAATCATTTGATGATCCCTAATCATGAATTTTCTTCAATTAACCATGAAAGCTGAGGAATCATTCGCAGATCAGTATGACGCTGGAGACTGGGTTTAATCTTTGCAGATCCCCCCACTACTTTGGTGTTCACCAGCGAACCTTGTTATTCAATGGCAGATCGCATCAAATCATACCACAAGATTCATCCTCTAACTTTCCTGCGATACTCATCTAAGTACAAGCCGCAATGTTCGATTCCCTATGCTACAGCCATATTTTCACGTTGTCCTTGGCAACTCTTCGCCCAATGACACTAGCGCAGCCCTATGATTGACAGCATGGATCTTATCTGGAGGGCATGATTTTGACAGCAGCTCTTGAATGACAACATGAGCAGCACCGAGCTGAAAATATTATTTGGAGATGATCACAGGCCCAGTCAATTGAATATCACAACACAAGGAAATCATTAGAGATAGTGCATGTTTTGGGCATGAATTCGGAACTTGATGATTATTTTACCTGGGCTTGAATGACTTTGACAGCCATCCTTTTGAGCACGAAGAAATTTCCTTAATGACACTGTAGAGTTATTAGAATCTCTTTTATGGAGTATTGCGATTCAGACCCAAAGCGAGAGGATAATGCCTATTTTTGTCAAACGAACACAATCTTAATTCAACAACCCTGGTGAACAGCCAAGGAATAATTCAAATCGCTAATGCACGAACTCGCCAGCCACAGTAGACAATTGTGACTATTGAAGCGGTGAATCTACTAAAAAGAAAATTTATATATACATAAATTGTATCCATTAAGAGATCAAGTCTCTGCAGTCTTCACTGAAACTTAGCTCAACAATGGAAGTTTAGGGTACGTGGGGATACCAGTGAGCAAAACTGTTGATCCGATAAGATAAACTGATAAGATAAATCTCCTGACCTGTCACGTCACCAGCAAAACCACTCAACGCGTGATAACGGCACAGCGATTCACCCCATGTCATCAGATCTCTAACCCTCCCATCTCGGCAATGACGTAAACGACATGAATTCATGCAAGACCCGAATCAAGCATTAATGTTCATCTGATCTTTAAAATGACTGGAACCTCTCCCATCCCCATAAAACCCGTCGCTAGCGCCACGGAATTACCGGCGCATCTACAAAAATAGCATCACGCTTACGAAGAATTGGTCTAGAACGCCTCACCCAACATGGGTCAATACGAGGATTCAGCGGCAAAAAACCAGTCTGCCCCCTGCAAGGAAAAGGGGGTCGTTTAATTTAAATAAACTGACGTCCTTCCCTCAACTTTTTTTCTTGTCCATCTCTTGGCTGTTTATACCCGTCACGCGCTTATTCATCACTTTCGTTCAATTATCTTTTTTTTTCAATATGAAGCTTTTCGGATCTATTGGCGCCGTTGCGGCGGCTTTGATGCTTCTCCCCGGTCAGGCTTTGGCTGGGCAGTACAAGGGCTTCAGTATGGGTGCCAACAGGGCTGATGGGCTTTGCAAGTACACTGCGGACTGGAAGAAGGATTTCCAGACTATCAAGAGCTGGAACAAGGGTTTCAACGCCGTGCGCCTCTACTCCGCCGATGACTGCAACAGTGAGTTAACCCCCTGTATACTATAAGATCGGCTCATACTGACGGTTTTCAGCATTGGTCAAGGCTGTCCCCGCCGCCAAGCAAACTGGCATGAAGATCCTTGTCGGCGTCTGGGCCACCGACGATGCTCACTTCGGCCGTGACAAGGCCGCTCTTCTCAAGGTCATCAAGCAGTACGGCACCGACTGGATCGCCGCTATCTCCGTCGGTTCCGAGGACTTGTACCGCAAGGACATTTCCCCCAACAAGCTGGCCCAGCAGATCTACGACGTGCGCGGCATGGTTCGCCAGTTCAACAAGAACCTCAAGGTCGGCCACACCGACACCTGGACTGCGTGGGTCGACGGCCGCAACGACGTGGTCACCAAGGCGTGCGACATTGCCATCACCAACGGCTTTCCCTACTGGCAGGGCGTTCCCATCAAGGATGCTCTGCGCCTCAAGACTTTCCAGAACTCGTACTGGAATGTTCAGAAGCACGTCAAGGCTGTTAACAGCAAGGCTGCTGTCTGGGTTGGAGAGACTGGATGGCCTACTAAGGGACCTAACTACCAGAAGGCCGCTGCTACTACCGCTAGCCTGCAGAGCTACTACAACAACGTCGGATGCTGGCTGTGGCAACAGAAGGATGCTAGTGGTTTCTGGTTCACTGCTTTCGATGCGCCTCTGGCTACCCCTGAGGTTGAGAAGTACTTCGGTATTGCGAACAAGGACCGCAAGCTCAAGTTCAGCCTGACTTGCTAGATGGAGCGTATCTGATTTCAAGTATCTATTTTTTGAACATGGGATCTGGCTGGGAAACAGGCGCTGGAGACTCATCTGCATATACATTCACTCATAGACTATTCCTTTTAAAAGCCATCGGCGTGAAAAATACAATGGCATTGTAATTCATTGCAACTATCTGACCTGCGTTGATGATTATCTTTGCAAGGCTCAAGCCTTGATGCCAAAGGGAGGGCCTAAATAGCTCTTTGCTACACCTCCACAGTCAACCACAATCTTCTCAAGCAACATATTCGCATGTCCCAACCTGACATGTAGCGTATGTGCACCGGCCCCCAGATTGAACTCATGCTCTCGAACCCACACATTGTCCGACGCAGCAAAGAACCAGCCATCAGCCGACGCCCATCCTTTATCAGCAGCATTCTTCTCACTCTCTGGAGTTCTCTTTTGCAGAGGATAGCTTTGGCTTTGTTCCTCGTCGATTCGGATGTCATAGGTCAGAATATCCTCTGAGGAAAGATCTAGAGTCGTGCCGAAGTATAGTACTAAAGTGGCGTTGGAGGTCTCTGTGAAGAGATAGAAAGGGTAGTGAACGTAAGGCACTGAAACGTCGCTATCGGTACCTGGAGTGAGAGTCAAAGAGCCACTTTCTAGTCTGCCAGCATCGGGCAGAACTAGGTATGGAGTCTCAATAGGACAGTCGGTGGCAGGGATAGAGACGAAGCCATCTTGCTCAACGAAGCCCTTGAAAGAGTTTGGTACTCGCCTGCCATTGATCGGCAGATGGACCTGTTCAAAGTCTCCTTCCTGAGATCGGACATCGATGAGTACTTCTTCGTTGAAGTCATCAGGGACTTGACCCCAGTCAACCGAGATATCAACCCGGGCATCATCTTCGCCGGGCACCAAGACCCCCGAAACCTTCGACAGCTTGATCCAGGGCTGAAGCGCTGAAACAGACCAGTTAATGTTCGGTACTCCCCGGGTGAAGATATCAAAATATCGAGCCTCAGGTCCATACCGACTCATCGGTCGCAAAGTCAAACCAGGAACAAGATCCCGTCTACTTGGATGCGTTCGCTCAGATTCCTCATTGATCCGACCTGGCCTCACACCTTCATGGCCTTCGACAGCAACACCCATCTGTCCAACAATTGGGTTAGAATTCTGACGCTTTTGAACAAAGCATAATCCACCAATCATATCTCGCGATGGAGCGTGCCACGTATCTTCATAGCCATAATGGGGCTGCATCAGAATATGGTTCCACTTTCCGTCCAAAAGGCTGTGATACTCTTCCGAAAGAGTAAAGTCTTGGTCAAAGGCGTCCAGGGCAATTTGAGCGTATGTGTTTGCCGAATTTCGTCTTTGGCGAGCGTACAGCTTGTTTAGAGCTTGACTCCAACGTACTTTGTTATAGATATATGACGCTTTGGTTGGATGAAGAACGAGCTGGAAAGACGCTGCTTTTTGTTCTTCAGAAACACGGGCTTGCAGCCTTTCAGCATCGTCAAGAAGCTCTTTCCATCGACGATAGACGGTATCGGCCTCCCTGTAATGCAAAACGGAGAAAGTATCAGGCTCAATATGCTCATGCTTTCTCAAAGCTAGTAGTCGATCGTGTCGGTGCCAGATCGACCCGACTTCATCTGCCAGCACACTACCAAACTCTCGTTCAGCAGCTTGACTGAAGAACTGTGAGAGAGTATCGTGTTTGATACTGTTGATGTCCCAAGCTAGGGCCATGGCGAAGGAGATGGGAATCTCTTGCGGTTTCAAGTCGCCGACATTGAAGACCCAGATTTGGCGAGCGTTGTGGTGGATACGCTTGCTGTAATTGATGCCATACTTTTCCCTTGCACCCCATTAGTAGGTGATCGGGATGGGGGGTTTGAGACTTACTAGTGAGTTTGTGTTGATCCACTTATAGCTTCGAGGATCTCCGACGTATTGAAGGTGGTAATATACCTAAGCGATGGTCAGCGAGCGCTGAAAGTTGAAGCCAGGCACTTACACCAGCCCCGCCCTTCCTCTTGGCCTCTTCCTTTGTAGGAAGTCGACGGATCGTGCCAAAGTTGTCATCCTGAAACAGCAGCGTTACATCCTCGGGAACGTTCAGTCGACCTGTCTCAAACATGGACTGAACCTCCTTGTAGATAGCGAAGAGTTCTGCACTAGTTAGCTACTTCCCAACCTCAAGTGGGATAATACTCACGAGGCACAGCGTCTTCACTCCCATAAACCTTCTTAATAACCTGCCTCTGCGTCTCAATAGCATCCTGTACCACAGCAGCAGGATCCTCAGCAAGCATCTTCTTATCATACTCTCCTCTGATACCCAGAGTAAAGTAAGAATCACAGCCCTTGGCGCGACTAGCGCCATGTTCAAAGAATTCCGTGATTTTCTGCTTGTTGGTCAACCAATTCCAGCTTCCGTCTGGATTCTCGGCAAACCACTCATTCGAGAGCCGCTGCATGGGTTCGTGGTGAGAAGTTGATATGACGATGCCATATTCGTCTGCGAGCTTTTGGTTCAGTGGATCGTCTGTGAAGAATGATGCGCCGGGGTTAGGGTAGCCGGGCCACATAGCTGGCCAGAGGAAGTTGGCCTGCGTGTCGTTAGTGGTGCGTCGCAGTCAAATAGGAAGCTCGTATACCTTGAGCCTGAGTAGAAGTTCAAAGACTTTGGCATAAAACTTTGAGTTGTATCCTCCGAACTTCTCTCGCACCCAGCCTGTCAAAGCAGGTGCTTCATCGTTCAGAAAAATACCTCGATGTCGCACAGATGGCTCACCATGAACCGTCTGTTTCTCAGTCGCGTAAAGTTCTTCATGGTGTTTTGGCGGTACGTCGGCCCACCAATACCATCTTTTCAGTGTCAGTGAATCTCGTTGAATTGACCTCGTTTGGAATGACTGACGGTGAGACACCAATTTGTTCCGAGAGTGTGTAGATGCCAAAGATGGTGCCGCGCTTATCACTTCCAGCAATAACCAAAGCCCTCTCACACTTCCCCAATGGCTGATCGATGATATTCGTGCTGAATGTCTCCCATTTCCCGTCAATCACTTGTGTGTCAAGCTTACCCTGTTGCGCAAGCGTCTTGATGATTTCACAGGAAGCGACACTGCCAACGATGATGGCTGATTTGGTCTGTATCTTGTTGTAGTCCGAATCAGACGATATCACAATCAACGGACTTGCATCTCCTTTCGTCACGCGAGCAAAGTCCTGGGCCAAGTCCCTTGCAGCGCGGATAACACCAGGGTAATCTGATTGGTCCACCACAATCGAAGCACCAACCAACGGGATAGACCCAGGTGAAGGTTTGAAGTCAACGATCTTTTCTTCAAACATGATCAAAGAAGTTTACCCTGATGGGCTAATTTTCTTCGTAAAGAAGTTTAATAACTCAGGTTGAGAAGTCGGTATTAACTCCGAGATCCAGTCACCTGATCCTGACTTCCCCCTCAATCGTTAGCTCGGTTTAATGTCAACCCGAATATTCCGCACTCAACGACAGCATCATGGCCTTGGCAAACACGGCATCTTTCCCCTCATTTGCTCAAATCATAGTTGTTTTTCGAAGATCGGCGAGAAGGCCGGCTTGCGAA
>NW_017264847.1:28672-31848 GCF_000149955.1 Fusarium oxysporum f. sp. lycopersici 4287
TCCAGTACACGACAGAGATATTCGTGGACGTTTGGGAGTTGCTCAGTCCAATCGTTGATTGTGAAGAAGCGAAAGACATTGGCGCAGACGCAGTGACAGAATCGCGGACGGTCCCTATTAAACCAAGCCTATAAAATCATGAGAATTGGAATGAGAAAGTTCACTCTATCAACACTTACCTCTGGGAGACCGTCCTTGTTGACGTATGATAATATCACATCCCTTGCTTTGAGCTTTTGTTCAATCGACACATCATCTAGCATAGTCATTGCTAAACATGTCGTGTCGGGATCGTCCGGGTATGTTGTACCATCATACGTAGGACTGCCATGAAAGTAATTCCAAGTATCGCCCTCGTTCTTCAGCACGATAAGGTCTCTATCTCTAGGATGAGTAAGAGCAACACGAACAAAAGACTCCTCCAAGGACTCACCGATCTCCTGTATGATACAAGATGAGCAGCTGAGAGAAGTTGTCCGGCTGAAGGTTGCCTGTATTCATGGTGCAGAAAAGATTCTTTGCGTTCTGCTTCAAGTAAGTCTTTGCGCGAGCAACAGGATCGCCTAATAGATTGCGGAGAACTCTGATGAGCTCATCTGTATTGCTGAAAACGATGCCTTTGAATCCTAAGCATTGCGCATTGACAACGTTGCCGACTTTGTCGTCTATCAAAATGCAATTTGGTGCCGATTCTTGTAGCTTCTCTAGAAATGCGCTATAGGCACACATTTCTGGCTTTCTCTGTTGTAGATCGGAAGAGGCGACGACGTAGTCAATAATACCCCAGCTCTCGATCTCATCTTTGAGAAGAGTAAGTTCTGGTCCTGGGATATTTGACAGACAATAGATTCTGACTTGTGGATAGCCTGTCTTCAAATACTTGATGGCTGATATCAGTGCTCTGTTAGGTTGCATTCCGTCTTTCATCTGTTCCAGGGCCTCGATCCAAGTCTCCAAATCAATGTTGAAGGCCTGAGAGACTTGCTCATAGGCCTTTTGCTTGGAGACCTTGCCTTTCTCATACTCATACCAGTATGGCGAGTCGAGAGCACTCTTAATTTGGGTTGAGGTCAAGCCGACTGTGTTCTTAGAGCTGTAGTTGATTAACACGCCGCCCAAGTCAAGGATGACCGTTGTATAATTAGCACGATGCATTCTGGTGGTCTAAGCCTTGTATAATAAAGCAAGAGGGGGCTTGGCATTAGCAGATAAATTCTAGAAACTGGGCTCTTATATATCCACAAGAAGTGCTTAACTTATTGGGTTGTTGTCAATTGTTACGCAAGGTCAGGCCATCACCACTGTCAGAAAACGCAACCCTACAAATGTCAGAAAGCACGCAGGTGTGATACGCTGCATGTCGCTTAACTAAAAATGGATCATATCTAAAAGTCCAAGAAGGTTTCATTTACCCAAAATGGAAATCAATGTCACTTCCCGTCCCAGATCAGTAATCATTGGTGGCTAGTTATGTGTTCTTGATTGGCTTCCGAGATGCGATTGGTTGGGAAGGATTATCTCACTAAAACCTGACGTAGCAGTGAGCTGACTAGGTATGAAGATCAGTCACAATAAAGGAAAGAACCGAGTCCGAGATATAGACTGTCTGTCTTACGTCATGAGAAAAAGGACATAAGTTTCAAGGCATGACCTATAGATGCTATAGGATGGGAAAGTTCCGAGCAGATGCTGACCTCCTATATCAATAAGCAAATTATATAGAAGGTCCTACCTATTAGGTGTTGCAGGACCCAGGTGACCATTGCAAGATTATTCCACCAGTATTGATCTCAGAGACCTGACGTTATATAATATAGGTAGTCCTGCCTTTTGTTAAGTAACTCTTATTTATTTAGATTATCTATTACTATGATATTACCAAGTTATCCCTCGAATTTAGTAATCCTGTCATTGACATAAAGCCAATACATAAATGGACACCGCATTTCACCTCTGCGTCAACTCTCTTCTCTTGGCTGGAGTTGATATTATATATATCTGCCGTCAGTCTGCAAGCTCATGTAGTTGCGATAGTGGAAGCATTAAACTAGCAAAGTTAATATTTATACTAGCTGCATTTTATATCCGCAAGACTTCAAACTTACCTCAATCAAAGACAATATTTCATGTCACCACTGTTCTGTTATCGCAGCTTAGCCACGGCTCTTCAAACAATTCGGACGCTTAACCTTTTTTTTAGGTTCCATATGAATCCTTTGCTGTCTATTATTTGTTTAACTAGTTTTAATATATCACCGTTTCAGTTAGAGAATACTCATGTTGCAGAATCCGTGCTTAGAGTAATATATATTAAGGGGGCATTTATCTTTCTCAGCCTATTCAGAGCCAAAACAAGGATTACATTCAGATTTACAATCATAATCTGATAGGCACTTAGTTACACTGCATGTCTTATTATCTGCTGTTACTGCTATGCAAAGTCAAAGCAGCAGTAAGCTAAATGATTATATAAAATAATGTATAATAAGTAATTTTTTAATTTTAAACATATATAAATTAATTATTATAAAGTTTATGTCTTATTATTTATTTTAATTATTTTTATTTAATTTTAATAATATTTACTGAAATTATCTATTTAAAACTCTTTTTTTTTTTTTTAAAAAAACTATTTAATTTTAATTAATAAAATAATTAATAAAATAACTAATAAAATAATTACTTATAATTAAAATAAAAATAAAAATATTTAAAAATAAGCTAAAATATTAATAGGTTATATATTAACCCTCTTAGAATTATTTTTGTTTAAATACTATTTCTTATAATACTTATAATAGGATATAATTTAAGCTATTTTAACGCGATCTTAAAACATACATCTAGCTAGGACTTCTTTATATAGAAGTACTTGGCGATTGTTCTAAAGCTCAGACTGCGAGCCCAAGGGGTAAACCTGAGTTTACTTGGTTTAGGTTTAACTATTAGTGGCTAGTTGCTTGGAGATGCTAATGCCTAATTATATAATTCTTATTTTTTCTGGAAGAGTGCAATATAAGATAACAATCTCATTCTTGCCATTTTAAGCGGGGTCATAATCATGGCATTGACATCACCCATCAGTATAAGAGTCGAGATGACGGGATCTTGACTACTGACTCCACCAAGTGACTACCTTATGACAGGCTCGGATCAAAGTGCCCTACTCGCCCCAA